>NC_139576.1:38024187-38066687 GCF_946808225.1 Silurus aristotelis | reverse complement strand
GTAGTGATGAAGAGCAGAACCCTAACCCTGTAGTGATGAAGAGCAGAGCCCTAACCCTGTAGTGATGAAGAGCAGAGCCCTAACCCTGTAGTGATGAAGAGCAGAACCCTAACCCTGAAGTGATGAAGAGCAGAACCCTAACCCTGTAGTGATGAAGAGCAGAGCCCTAACCCTGAAGTGATGAAGAGCAGAACCCTAACCCTGTAGTGATGAAGAGCAGAGCCCTAACCCTGTAGTGATGAAGAGCAGAGCCCTAACCCTGTAGTGATGAAGAGCAAAACCCTAACCCTGTTGTGATGAAGAGCAGAACCCTAACCCTGTAGTGATGAAGAGCAAAACCCTAACCCTGTAGTGATGAAGAGCAGAACCCTAACCCTGTAGTGATGAAGAGCAGAGCCCTAACCCTGTAGTGATGAAGAGCAAAACCCTAACCCTGTAGTGATGAAGAGCAGAGCCCTAACCCTGTTGTGATGAAGAGCAGAACCCTAACCCTGTAGTGATGAAGAGCAAAACCCTAACCCTGTTGTGATGAAGAGCAGAACCCTAACCCTGTAGTGATGAAGAGCAGAACCCTAACCCTGTAGTGATGAAGAGCAGAGCCCTAACCCTGTAGTGATGAAGAGCAAAACCATAACCCTGTAGTGATGAAGAGCAGGACCCTAACCCTGTAGTGATGAAGAGCAGAACCCTAACCCTGTAGTGATAAAGAGCAGAGCCCTAACCCTGTAGTGATGAAGAGCAGAACCCTAACCCTAAAGTGATGAAGAGCAGAACCCTAACCCTGTAGTGATGAAGAGCAGAGCCCTAACCCTGTAGTGATGAAGAGCAGAACCCTAACCCTGTAGTGATGAAGAGCAGAACCCTAACCCTGTTGTGATGAAGAGCAGAACCCTAACCCTGTAATGATGAAGAGCATGTCATATGTTAATCTTCTATATGTTTTGATATAATTTTTTTCCCTCAAGCTTGATGAGCCTAATCAACAACCTGAAATGGCACGAGAGGGAGAGGAACCGATTAAAGACCTCGGCAAATTCCAGGCAATATATGATGATTACGCATCTCAGTCAGCTTACACCAGAGGGCACCTTTATCCACGCTGCCACAATAACGATCAGAATTGTGCTATTGCCACCTACACACACACCAACGCAGTTCCACAGACTCAAGAAGACAACAACGTGTGGGCTGACCGAGTAGAAAGAAAGATGGAGAAACTCATAGCAAAAACTTGTGACAGAGGTTTTGCACATGTTGTGACTGGAGCAGCGCCTGGACAGACCTGGATGAAGATCAGGAGAGATAACGTCCCTGTCGAAAAAGGAGTCAACATCCCCGAATATTTCTGGACTGCCTACTGCTGCCATGACAAAACAAAACCGAACGATCTCCAGTCAGGTGCCTGGCTTGGCAATGTTCTAAAGAATAAACTGGTTGTGCGAAAGGTGACGGTGGAGCAGCTGGAGCAGGAGCTCTCATCTCTGTATGGAAAACCAGAACAAGAGTTCAGATTTCAAGTGTTTGGAGGTTTGTGCCAAGGGAGTAAAATCACCACATTTATTTATAATCTGATTGACCTTTCTTTAGCCTATTTTTAGTAATTATCCCTTAACCCAAGTATCAGTGTTCCACTTCCTGTCCTAAAAGAAAGACATGCTATTCGATTTTATTTCAAACTGTTCAAGGAACCTAAAATACAGGTACATTTATGTTGGAACAGATACTACTTTGTGGTTGTCAATAATAAATAAATGATTAAACAAACCAAAGTAAATCATTAAAATCTAATGTTTATCAAGCTTGATTGCTTCATCATTCTGTTCAACTCACTGATGAGTTCAAAGTCCGCTTGTCCCCGATTCCTCAGGGTTCAGCCCTAAATAAACCTGATCCCAGAGCCTACTGCCCTTACACTCACACTCACACACACACACACACACACACACACACACACACACACACACACACACACACACACACACACACATTTCAATTAATCTCATAAACACCACAAACGTGGAAGATGAACCTCCTAAAGTGCTAAACAGATGAGGAGATGAGAAGGTTGCTGCTGCAGGCAGTAAATAAATCTCAGCGGTGATGTGACTGGAAAACGAGTCGCCTCAGTCCAGATGTGTGCTGAGTCTGAACCCATGTACAGGTGAAGTGATTCACCACACAGAGAGCTGACTGACACACACCAGGAGCAAAGCCAAGCGGACTTTGACATCACAAGATAGAATTTAGAATTTGGATAATCTGACTGGCATCTGCTTCTTCTTATTATTATTATTATTATTATTATTATTATTATTATTATTATTATCAGTGGTAAGCAGTAATAAAGTAAAAGTAATTTGTTCCTCGTGTCAGATTCTCGCGGACTTTCACTCTATTTTAAGGTTCATTACTGAGAGTAAACGTAAAGACACGCAGGCTGCATCTCATCCGGTCACCAAACTGTTAAAAATCATACAAATAAAAAGTGGCTGGGTGTATATGTATATATATAAATGTGTGTGTGTGTGTGTGTGTGTGTGTGTGTGTGTGTGTGTGTAAATAATGTGGGTAAATAATCAGTACAGCAGCAGAACTCTACACCAGTATAAGATGGAATGTGTGGTTTTAAAGGGGAACCAGAACAAGAGGCAATAAAGTGTTTTTTTGGGAAATCTATTTCCGGTTCTGTTGGTGACGTAATTGCTAGTTTCAGTCCTGCCCTTATTAGTGTGTGTGTGTGTGTGTGTGCGGGTTGATCGACAGCACGCGCTGTCAAACACTGTCACATGTCCTTATGTGGTCATAGCGGAAGTGGGTTCCCCCGGTTTTATCGTCCGTGCAGAAATCTCCTCTGGTCGTATTTCTTGCACAGTGTTTTCACAGTATGGATATTTATTTTATATTTGTATAAATTTTTATTGAACTAAGTTTTTATTTAAATAATTTAGGAGCTGCGCGCGCACGCCTCTGTGTGTGTGTGTGTGTGTGTGTGTGTGTGTGTGTGTGTGTGTGTGTTCTAACGCAAGAATGTCGTTTCCAGTCGGAATGAAATAGCCGGCGCTCTTTCCGCCGTGTTGAGGAGCAGTAAGAAGAACTCAGCTGGGAGAAGATGCAGGTTTGTGTGGATTTACTAAAGTTATTTTTAATAGATTTAAATGTAGCTGATAAATAAAGCGCTTTCTGTGTGATGGTCGAAACACACACACACACACACACACACGCACACACACACGCACACACGCACACACACACAAACACGCACAAACACACACACGCACACACACACACACACACACTCACTCTCTCTCTCTAAAGTGATCTTGTAGATCCTAAACCTCCTCCATTTCCACTCCAGAATCCAAATGAAGACACCGAGTGGAATGACATTCTCAGAAAGAAGGGAATCCTTCCTCCAAAAGAAACCCCAAAGGAGGATGAGGAAGAGGAGCAGGCGGTTCAACAGCAGTCCATTGGTGAGATTTTCAACAATAAAGTCTTTAATCCATTTTTACTGTGTACAAACTGCTCCTGCTGTTTCCTGCAGTAAAAACCTACGAGGACATGACCCTGGAGGAGCTGGAGGAAAATGAGGATGAGTTCAGTGAGGAGGACGAGATCGCCATCGAGATGTACAGGTGAAGATCTCAGCTTTATAAGATTTACAGGAAGTGACTCAAATCTTTTAACTCCTTTGTTTTAAATGATTTAGATAACGAAGAAGATAATGCAGGGTTTCTGTGTGAAGTTTAAACTTCTCATAAACACACTCTGGTCTCCATGTTTTACACACTGGAGGATTTTACACCTCATTTACATGGAGATTGAGTGCAGGATCTTCACCGTTTATTACTTTATTTATATTTGAGAATTCAGAAAGCTGTATGTTATAAGTGTGAGTCTGTAATGTACTTTCTCAGGCAGAAGAGACTCGCTGAGTGGAAAGCAAAGCAGATAAAGAACGTGTTTGGGGAAGTGAAGGAGATTTCAGGTCAAGATTACATTCAGGAAGTAAACAAGGCTGGAGAAGGCATCTGGGTGGTGCTGCATCTCTACAAACAAGGGTGTGTGTGTGTGTGTGTGTGTGTGTGTGTGTGTGTGTGTGTGTGTGATGGTTGGTGCATGGTCATGATGTTTTTTTGTTTTTTTTAATTGAGGATGAATTAACAGTACACATTAATATTTCCCAGAATCCCCCTGTGCACGCTGATCAATCAGCACTTGTCCTCTCTGGCGCAGAAGTTTCCAGACACTAAGTTCCTGAAGTCGATCTCCACCACATGCATCGCTAATTATCCCGACAGAAACCTGCCCACCATCTTCGTTTATCACCAAGGAGAGATGAAGGCTCAGTTCATCGGGCCGCTCGTGTTCGGAGGAATGAACCTCACGTGTGATGGTACGTGTGTGTGTGTGTGTGTGTGTGTGTGTGTGTGTGTGTGTGTGTGTGTGTGTGTGTCTCTGTTGTCCCTGGTGTAATATCAGTTTTCTCCTGCTCAGAGTTGGAGTGGCGTTTGTCAGAATCCGGTGCAGTGAAAACAGACCTGGAAGAAAATCCCAGGAAACAGATCCAGGACCAGCTGATCTCCTCAGTCCGCTCCTCAGCTCCTGCCCACAAATATGGAGACGAATCTGATGATGACTGAAGTTTTCTGTCGTTAAATTTTTTTTTAAATGTTTGTAAAGACTTATGATTTCAGGTTTGGACGAATCTGCATTCCAGTAACGTTTTTAATGCACCACGCCCACTTCCTGTTCAAAACTCTGACTGCGTGTTAACCTGTGTGTGTGTGTGTGTGTGTGTGTGTGTGTGTGTGTGTGTGTGTGTGTGTGTGTGTGTGTGTGTGTGTGTGTGTGTGTCCACTGATCAATAAATACAGTAATGAATCTCACATGGTGATTTTACTGTTTCATCTCCTCAGTGTATCTTGTTTTACTCTAACACTGAGATGATTAATCTTTTACATCTTCCCCAGTGTGCACACACACACACACACACACACACACACACACACACACACTGTTAACTACAACTGGACACCTGGATGATGATTATAATCTACAGGTAATAATCCTAAAGGCACAGCCCTCTAGTGGTGGTGATAAAAAGTGCAGAGACTCACATGACATTTGGGTTTTTAAAAGCTGTTATTCATTTTATAAACAATAAATATTATTTTTGCTGTTATTTGCTTCTGACCCTTTTTCTGTTATCCTTTATTATAAAAAATAAACCTGTACATTTATGCTGCTCTTGTTTATTTCTGTTTTCCTTTATAATGTACATTTTGTTTTATACAGGCTGTTTTTATAAATTTATATCAACTGAATTTATCATGCAGATCACACACACACACACACTCACACACACACACACACAGTAAGGGCAAGAGAAAAGCCAAACACAGTACACAAGTTTATTTACAGAAGCAGTGATTTTACACTCCAGATGATGTTACTGTAGTGTCCCACTTAACATCTGGTCACATCTGTGGATGGGAAAAGATAATCCTGTTTACATGAAATGTTTAAGCGTACACACCTGAAAGTCCTTTCATATGAGTGTCTCTGTGCATGTGCTGAACTTTATCTGTAGTCGAGTGCTTTTCACCTTCATCCTCACTCTGATCTGCTTCTCTGACCACAGACTTTACTCTAACTGTGAGCAGAACTTCCTGTCTGAGACTCTTCTGTTTGTGATGTATCTTATAACAGCTGAGAAGCTGATGTGTACATTCCAGAGCAATCTTATAACATATACTTAAAAAGAAAGGAGTGAAAATGAATCAAGAATTAAACAGATGCTGTAGATCTCTGTAGATCTTTCTCACTCCTGATGCTGATCTTATCAGGGTGTTGATGAGCTGCATCAGGTGAGGAACAGGACCAGCTCAACACTCAACTTTATATAAAACACCCAGAAGATCATTTATAAAAAAAAAAAACCAAATCAGTTATTTTCTGTTACTTATCTCAAATAGGAACATGTTCAGAAAACGCTCTACTGAGTTTCTCTGAGATCTCTGTGGTCAAAACAGAAACGAGTACAGAGAGAAGTTCTAGTATAATAAACTCTAATCAATTTATATTAATCTTCATCTATGAACTTCTATTGAAATCCCTCACCTGGACCAAGTGTGTGAGTGAGTGCAGGTTCTCTTCAGTGTCTCTAAGAGAAAGAGAAAATCACTCAAACACTCACAGGAGCATCTACATGTGTTTCAGGATTTCATCTCGTTCATCACTCACACACGTCAGTTTCATCAATCACACACACACACACACACACACACACACACACACACACACACACACACACACACACAGGTTTTATCACTCACACACATCAGTTTCAACACTTACACACACACACACACACACACACACACACACACATCGGTTTCATCACAGGTTCTTTTTTTTCCATCCACAAAACCCTCTCATTCCTACAGAGTGGAGGACAGAATGGGGGGGGTGGAGGACTGAATGGGGTGGGTGGAGGACAGAAGGGGGGGGGTGCAGGATAGAAGGGGGCGGGTGGAGGACAGAATGGGGCGGGTGGAGGACTGAAGGAGGGGCGGGTGGAGGACAGAAGGGGGGGGCAGGTGGAGGACAGAAGGGGGTGGGTTAAGGACAGAAGCGGGGCGGGTGGAGGACAGAAGGGGGGGCAGGTGGAGGACAGAAGGGGGGGCAGGTGGAGGACAGAAGGGGGTGGGTTAAGGACAGAAGCGGGGCGGGTGGAGGACAGAAGGGGGGGCAGGTGGAGGACAGAAGGGGGGGGCAGGTGGAGGACAGAAGGGGGTGGGTTAAGGACAGAAGCGGGGCGGGTGGAGGACAGAAGGGGGGGCAGGTGGAGGACAGAAGGGGGGGCAGGTGGAGGACAGAAGGGGGCGGGTGGAGGACAGAAGGGGGGGCGGGTGGAGGACAGAAGGGGGGGCGGGTGAAGGACAGAAGGGGGCGGGTGGAGGACAGAAGTGGGGCGGGTGGAGGACAGAAGGGGGCGGGTGGAGGAAGATTCTCTATTTTGTCATGTTTTCTTTCTCTCTTTACCAGAACTGGAATGAAATAAAGGAAGTAAACTTGATGATGGTTTAATGAAGAATAAAGAGTTCAACATCAATCAAACTCAAACTGACTCATTATTTCATCCTCTTTTTCATTTAGACATTTTCAGTCTGTTCCTCTCCTCCTCCTTCACATCTCCACCACACTTTTAAGTCTTTCAATTTGATCATTTCTACTTCTCCACCATGGAAACTGATACTCAGTCTGAGTGGAACATCCTGAACGTCTGTCCTTATTCCGATGATGTGTGTGTCCTGTACTTAGGGTCTAATCTGCTGTAAGGAAACCAGTAACCAGGAGGAAATTGAGAAATGAAGAATGAAGATTGAGGATGGGGGATGGAGGATGAAGGAGTAAAAATGGAGGATGGAGGATGAAGGATGGAGGAGTGAGGATGGGGGATGGAGGAGTGAAGGTGGAGGAGTGAAGGTGGAGGAGTGAGGATGGGGGATGGAGGAGCGAAGGTGGAGAAGTGAAGGTGGAGGAGTGAGGATGCAAGAGTTAAGATGAAGGATGGAGGATTGAGGATCGATGATTAAGGAATGATGAATGAGCTCACAGTAAGAAGCTGCTGTTTCTTCCTCCGCAGAGTGAACTTGGGTGAGAGACGCATCAGTGGATGGACAGAGTGAGACTGGAAAACAAGTTGCAGCAGTTAGTTTGAGTAAAAAACATTTCCTGAAGAAGTTCATGAGGTGTTTTGCTTACCTCTCTCTCCACCGTGCCAACTGAATTCCGAGCCTTCGAGTAGTGAAACAGGAACTGAAATGAAGACCAGTCCATTAGCAGTTCACTGGGAACTCTGGTAATAAAACATCACCCAGTCACACACTAACCCGCTTGAAGACGTTCTGAATCTGCTCCTGAGGAACATAAATTATTATTATTATTGTTACTATTATTATTATTATTGTTGTTGTTGTTGTTGTTGTTGTTGTTATTATTATTATCATATCAGCAGATGATCTAAAACTTCCTTCAAGTATTGAGAGTGTGTGCTAATCTACACACACACACACACACACACATACACACACACACACACACACACACACACACAGGTCTGGAACACTGTTCTTCTTCTCACCTTGTTCTGGTCTCCCCACATGAGTCCACACAACGAGCTCTGCACAGCTGAACCCTGACACACACAAAAGTTCTGTTATCTGGTTTCATTAACCATCAGCTGATACAGTAAAGTTCTCATTAAGACGTATGGAAGGAGTCTCCAGTGTCAGAACCTCCCAACAAAACCAGGATTGTTTTCACACACAGGACAGTTTGTTCAGGTAGATTGGGGTTAATATTAATAAAGTGTTCATTATTTAATATCAGAAAAAAGACGTTATGTTTCAGGTTTGTGTTTCAGTGTGAGCAAAGCCACGCCCTCGAGGAGAACCGGAACCCTCTCTGATCCTTCACCATATCGGATTAATTCTTCTCTATCCAGGTGCTGTCTAACATCTTCATGCTAGTTGTGTGGTTCTGTCACGACGTTCGGGTCAGAACTCGTGATTCAGAAGTGTGTATTAGATGATGGTGAAGGTCAAATCAAGGTGAGAATACAGGAAATAAATGGTGTCCTAATTAACACAGCCGTCAGAGGGACCTGACTTCCTGACATGTGAGATCATTATAGCGTGAGTCACGTGTGTGTGTGTGTGTGTGTGTGTGTGTGTGTGTGTGTGTGTGTGTGTGTGTGTGTGTGTGTGTGTGTGTGTATACGTGTGTGTGCATGTTGCTGATACAAGTGGGCACGGCTAGGGTTTTATCACAGGAGGATTTCAACTTGAAATGGATTTGTTGGCCTGGTGAGATCTTCTTAACACAACATACCACCTTATCCAACACATCTGCTGCTTTCAATTATCAAATCCTCATCATCTAATCCTAATGATCAGATTAATTATCCCTGTGTGGAACAGAGTCATTGTAAAAGCAGAGGAGTTAAAGAGGAACAGAAACATCTGTCTGTAGACTGAGCTGCAGATGTTCAGGTGTCACTCACCTGTCTCTCATCTCCATCATCTTCACACTCGATCAGTGGAAAACTTTCTGCAACACAAACAATATCGAGCAAAATTTCAGTCATCGTTATTAAATATTATTATAATGAAATAAATAAGTTTTAAAACATTAATCCTGAAAACAAAAATTTATCAAATATATTTATTTCATTTGTTTATATTCAGTTGTAAAATATTAAAATCACAAAATACACCAATATTCTGGACTCTTGGTTTTTGGGGTTCTCAGGTTCTTGTGATGTAGAATTACAGAGGTTACAGATTTAATAAAAAAAATGATTAAAATCTATGAAATGTCGCACTGCTCATCAATATATAGATTTTACTTGATCACAGTGTGTGAAGAACAGAAACTAATGTATGGATCATCAGAAATGAGGATGTAGACGAGTAAATCACACACTCGGTGGAGTTCAGCACACTGAGACCTTCACCGAAAACCATTCTGATTGCAGACAGCAGCTCTGAGAGAAACATGCCGCTGAAATCCTGGATTAATTTCATCTGTCTTCTGCTTTTTATCCATTAGATTAAATCAGATCAGAACCAGCAGAGTGGAAAGATTAGACTGGAAGAAAATCGTACTTTTTCTGCTGAAATTATAAATGTGTTGAATCTGATAGAGACGATGCAGAACATGAAACCTGAACACCACAGTCGTTTATCTACTCTGTAACCTCCTGATTATTTCTGCTTTATTTAAAATGTCAAAGTTTTACAGATTTTACACTTTTCTTTTCTGCAGTGTGTCTGAAGTATTATAATAATAATAATTATTATTATTATTATTATTATTATTATTACTATTATTATTATTGTTATTATTGTTATTATTATTTTTATTATTATTATTGTTGTTGTTGTTATAGGAAAAAGAGGAAAATGTGAGTAATAAAAGTAAATAAAAAAGACAGACAGACAGAGAGAGAGACAGAGAGACAGACAGACTCACCAACATCAGAATAGAAGCCGGTGAGACAGCAAAAGATCAAACACAGGAAGTAAAGTTCTCTGAAACACGTCTCGCGCATCTCCGTTAAAGTGGTTTCCGGTAAACTCGGGCTGAAGTCAGGTCGCGTGAACAGACTCGAGTGCGCGAGCGAAAGTCACGCATCCCGCTTTTATCTCCACGTCACGGAGGGTCGCGAGGGTCCGCGCGGCCGAAATGATGTCACGCGGCCGCCTCCTTTCCGCGCGCGTGTGTGTGTGTGTGTGTGTGTGTGTGATGAATAACACACACACACACACATACACACACACACGATCAAACGGTCAGTTAATTAAAACAAACCGGAAATACCAGCACCACCATCATCATCATCATCATCATCACCATGTTTCACTAGAAATAATTATTCTATGGTGGTGATGGTGTTTCTGTAAGGCTGTGTGTTCTGTAAGCGTCAGTGGTGTTAGAACATTAGGTTTGGTTTTGCAAACTATCTACAGACAGACAGACAGACAGACAGACAGACAGACAGACAGACAGACAGACAGACAGACAGACAGATAGATAGATAGATAGATAGATAGATAGATAGATAGATAGATAGATAGATAGATAGATAGATAGATAGATAGATCTGAACTCTCCCTCCATAACGTACTGATTCAGTCTCAGTACAGTAGTAAGACATGAGGAGTTCCTGGTCTGACAGTTTATGCTCCACTGAATGATGAACATCACTGAGAACATCACTCTAGTTATAATTAGCTTCATTAGGGTGATGCAGTTCCAGGAAATCTGCAACTCTGTCACCTGCTCATCACTGTACACCTTTTCATTCACACCTGGTCTAATTTAGAGGAGCCCACCTACTGCCATGTCCTTTAAACTGGGATGGAAAGCCAAGCAGACGCTGAGAGAACATCAGCAACCCAACGCTCCCCGCTGTGTCACCACGATGCCCACACTTTCATGATGTCAAGCAGCATACGTCGACAGGTTCCTACTCGTAATTCCTGACCTCCAGCCAGGAAAAACACTCTTTCTGACTCATGTCCATCATCATCACCACCATCTTCATCAAACCCACAGAGATGCCGAGCAGCTCGAGAACTCAGAGCAATTCTAATACAATTATACAGATTTACCGTTTTAATAAATAAATGTCTAATAAATGACTGTGCTGTCAGCTTCTGTATACACACACACACACACACACACTGTTTAGCTTCTGTATATACACACACACACACACACACACACACACACTGTTCAGCTTCTGTACACACACACACACACACACACACACACACACACACTGTTTAGCTTCTGTACACACACACACACTGTTCAGCTTCTGTACATACACACACACACACACACACACACACACACACACATACTGTTCAGCTTTTGTACACACACACACACACACACACACTGTTTAGCTTCTGTATATACTCACACACACACACACACACTGTTCAGCTTCTGTACACACACACACACACACACACACACACACACACTGTTCAGCTTCTGTACACACACACACACTGTTCAGCTTCTGTACATACACACACACACACACACACACACACACACACACACTGTTTAGCTTCTGTATATACACACACACACACACACACACTGTTCAGCTTCTGTACACACACACACACACACACACACACTGTTCAGCTTCTGTACATACACACACACACACACACACACACATACTGTTCAGCTTTTGTACACACACACACACACACACACACTGTTTAGCTTCTGTATATACACACACACACACACACACACTGTTCAGCTTCTGTACACACACACACACACACACACTGTTCAGCTTCTGTACACACACACACTGTTCAGCTTCTGTACACACACACACACACACACACACACACACACACACACACACATACTGTTCAGCTTTTGTACACACACACACACACTGTTCAGCTACTGTACACACACACACACACACACACACACAGTGTTCAGCTACTGTACACACACACACACACACACACACACACACACACACACACACACTGTTCAGCTACTGTACACACACACACACACACACACACACTGTTCAGCTACTGTACACACACACACACACACACACACACACACACACACTGTTCAGCTACTGTACACACACACACACACACACACACACACTGTTCAGCTTCTGTACGCACACACACACACACACACACACACACACACACACACACACACACACACACTGTTGAGCTACTGTACACACACACACACACACACACACACACACACACACACACACACACACACACTGTTCAGCTACTGTACACACACACACACACACACACACACACACACACTGTTCAGCTTCTGTACGCACACACACACACACACACACACACACACACACACACTGTTCAGCTACTGTACACACACACACACACACACACACACACACTGTTCAGCTACTGCACACACACACACACACACACACACACACACACACACACACTGTTCAGCTTCTGTACGCACACACACACACACACACACACACACTGTTGAGCTACTGTACACACACACACACACACACACACACACACACACTGTTCAGCTTCTGTACGCACACACACACACACACACACACACACACACACACACACACACACACGTGTTCAGCTTCTGTACACACACACACACACACACACACACACACACACACACTGTTCAGCTTCTGTACAATCACACACACACACAAACACTTCAGCTTCTGTATACACACACACACACACACTTCAGCTTCTGTACACACACACACACACACACACACACACACACACACACTCCTTTACTACCAAGTATCATGAACATGTACAAGCGATTTAAATTAAAATTTTAAAATAAAAAAAGAAAATAAATAATGTGTGTGTGTGTGTGTGTGTGTGTGTATGTGTGTGTGTGTGTGTGTGTGTGTGTGTGTGTACAGAAGCTGAAGTGTGTGTGTGTGTGTGTGTGTGTGTGTGTGTCATATGGTACATAGTGTTTCTCGGGGCTCAGACAGACTCCAGTCACAGGAACTGAAATCTATAAATATCGTGTGTAAATTACGGAGCCAATTTAAATCCCAAATTGCGTTTCTGAGTGAAAAACACAAGGTCGCAGGAAGAGCTCAAGGTCGCGTATATCTGGTGCTAATATTCTGCTGTGTTTATCTCCGGTTTATCTGCAGATTTTATTTTTATAGAGAAGCAATCAAGTTCAGAAAGTTATTTATATGCAGAAGAAATAAACAGAATCATCATGAGGCTGGATCCAGCAGGTGGATCTGAAATGATCTGAAGCTAGACCTTTATTTTTAACCAACAGCAGTTGGGTATAAAGTTATGAAAAACCTGAGGGAGAAGATGCAGTCCTCCAATTGCTCCAGGTGGGAAGCAAACCATCACCATGCTGTGCTATGAACTGCTGCAGAAGAGTCTTAAGGATGAACATGGTAAAGGAGCTATACTTCTCTGGTTGATCAACATGAGCTTCTAAAGGACACTAGGACACTTTCTGTCAGATGGCTTTAGCCCATGGAGCTCATTCTGGGAAATGGAGAGATACCTGATACACAGTACATTCAGATATCTTCTAGAGAAAAGAGAGAACTAGGAGAGGAACCAGGAGAGATTTCCTGCTTTCCATTTGTAAAAGAATGGCAGCTTTGCAGCTGTTACATCAGAGGAGAACTTTGATTGATAGGAGATCTTTTAGTTTCTGTTATTTTTCTCAGCTGGTTATGTAGAACATGAAGAGCTGTAATGTAGCTGAAGCTGTGTGTTGGTGCTGCAGTAGAAAAGACCTGGTGGTGCAGCAGATGTTTTTTTACACACATCCACAATAAACACTTTCTCAGAGACTTAAATGTGCAGCAAGTTACATAATTATTTCATTTATTCAAATCGTCATGCTTTACACATCCCAAAAGCTCCATGAAGTATCTCTGCACATGTTCTCATCTTCTCAATGTTCTCCTCCAGAGACTCCTCACAAACCCACACTTCATTTCATTATCACCAAATTAAACTTTATTGCTGCCACTTTCCTGCTGTCTGTTTGTGTGGAATCGCATCAGCATGTGTGTGTGTGTGTGTGTGTGTGTGTGTGTGTGTGTGTGTGTGTGTGTGTGTGTGTGTGTGTGTGTGTGTGTCTGTGTACACACTGGGGTAGATTTACAAGGTTAATCATCTCAGTATTAGAATAAAACAAGATACACTAAGGAGATTGATGAAACAGTAAAATCATCTCCGTGTATTGTGTATTTATCGATCAGTGGACACACACACACATACACACACACACACACACACACGCACGCACGCACGCACGCACGCACGCACACACACACACACACACACACACACACACACACACACACAGAGCTTTATGTTTCTTGTAAAACAGCTGTGTCTGGTTTAAATGCTCCTGGATATGAGGTGAAGATCCACACTGATGCATCAGTGATGAGGGAATGACGGGAATCACAACTCATAATTTTTTTCCCCAAACACTCAGGAGACCAGAACATCTTTACACACACACACACACACACACACACACACACACACACACACACACACACACACACACACACACACACACTCCTTTACTACCAAGTATCATGAACATGTACAAGCGATTTAAATTAAAAATTAAAAATAAAAAAATAAAATAAATAAAAATTTTAATAATAAATAAACAATAAACAATAAACATTCAGTAAACAATTTGTGCAGTTTGTAATAAAGTGGTCCTTGTTGATGGTGTAAATGTTGTTTAAATGTTAATGTAATACATAACAAGAAAGATCTTTATTTGTCTATGTTTTCACATGATCACCTTCAAAATAGTCCCCTTGCACAGTAATACAGCGCCCCCATGTGTTCTTCTGGAACGTGTCCTAAAAGTCTTCATTTCATAGCATGTCAAGATCCTTCTGAGATTCATGCTGGTCAGAAGATCACCAGCTGCACTGCTCCTGATGTACACAGGACGACGTCTTTTGGCACACTGACTTATGAAGGTCGGTGCTCCCTGTGACGGTGCGAGCAGCCTTGTGCTGCTATCTGCTGGCATGTTACAAAACTAGTCTCAAAACCTTTTGATATCAACTCGTATCTATAACATGAACAGTGTGGTGTTTACAGTAATAATACTGTTTATGGAGGCAGGTCAGAGATTATGGTGGCTCCTTGGTGTTGATGATCGTGATGATGTTTGATACACACAGTTTTTAGTTTGAGCTGAAATAACACATTTGCTCAATTTACCTTTTATTACATGTTATTATTAATAATTAATGTTATTCATCTATGTGAAGACACTGATCATGTTAATGATTTCTTAAATAATTATCAACAATGATTTAACAAGTAGGAAACAGCTTTTTTTTTAGAAAAGGCCCGCGGGCTACTCATGTGGTCACCACGGGCACCATGTTGGTGAATCCAGGTCTACAGCATCCTGCCAGAGGGGAGGAGTGACTCAATAAGTCCAGGGTTACAGGAGAAGACACAATCCTATCTTCCCACTTTAGGGTCCTGGAGGTGTGCAGGTCCTGTAGAGGTGAAAGTTTAACATCTTCGTAGCAGAGTGGAGGACATGGAGCAGTCTGATTTTGTCTTCAGCAGTGGCAGCAGCATACCAGATGGTGATGGAGGAGATAAGAATCGACTTAATGATGAAGATGTATTCAATTTAACTCATTTTTATTTGTATAGCGCTTTTAACAATGAACATTGTTGATGTAAAAGTGCACCATTGTTCCCTTTAGTAGGTTGAACTTCCGTACCATGTCTGGTGTGCTTGTTTAATCAGAGAGCTGATGTTCAGCTCCTACTTGAGGTCCTGGGGGAGGAGTGAGGAGGTTTCCCAGCAGGCTGATAGAGAGAGCTGGAGTGTGGACCCAAAATGAGTGTGATGAGACATGTGATGTGGAAGTGTCGATGAGGAGATTTACAGCTTCATGCTGGGAAACATGATGTTGTCCTTCTGCCTCGGAGCAGAAACCAAGCGTCCACTGGGAGGCGTGAAGCTCACGGCAGCTGCTAATCATACAGGAAATGAGCTTGAATAAGAAACTCGAATAGAATAATAGGCTTTGTGTGCGTGTGTGTGTGTGTGTGTGTGTGTGTGTGTGTGTGTGTGTGTGTCTGTTAGTTACTGGTTTATGTTTTCAGGTTAAATATGAGATGAATAAAAATAAGTAATTATAAAAAATATGCAAAAGAATACATTATTAATAAAAGTATTGTAGTTTCTGATCAGTGTGTTTAAGTTTTATTATTGTTTTCTAGGGTGTTGTCACCAGTAATATTCTTTTAATTTATTTAGTTTGAATCACACACGTATTCTTATTAATTCCATTCAGTTTTATTTGTGTAGAGTTTTTAACAGTGAATATTTTCTCAGAGCAGCTTCTCAGAGCTTCTCTAAAGCTGGAATGTAGAAGTTTAGTGTATTTGTTCATTAGAAGTTTATCCATAATCAGTAATTCAGTGGTGAAGGAAAATCTTTGAGACTTCATTAAGAAACATTGAGAGACACCAGACACAAAAAGGAACCTCATCCTCATCCTAAATAAAACCTCGGGAGATGAATTAGTGTGAGTATTTAATCAGCAGTGGTTAATGTATAAGTTTCACCGCCCATAGTTTAATAAACACTGTGTTGATCTTCTGAGTGCGTTCTCAGTGTTCTGCCAAGAAGCCACGAACGTGAAGCTGCCCATAACACCACATGCTCTACAAAATTTATTGTTGTGTTCAATCATAATTTATTGCATACAATTATTTTAAGTGATTCGAGACATAAA
Source organism: Silurus aristotelis (assembly GCF_946808225.1). NCBI lineage: Eukaryota > Metazoa > Chordata > Actinopteri > Siluriformes > Siluridae > Silurus > Silurus aristotelis. The sequence continues at coordinate 38,049,778 of NC_139576.1, read as the reverse complement.
GACGTCACTTCCTTACATAAACAAATGGCTGTTAAAAACAGTCTCCACACCCACACAGCGGCTCTCAGAGCATCAGCTCTGCATTCATTCCTCTGTCAGTTCTTCACAGTATCCACACTCATGATGCCACCACCACCATGCTTCCCCCTAGGGATGGTATTTTCCAGAGGTTGTTCAGTGGCTGTTTATAAAACATCCTTTCTAAAAAATTACATTTTTGTCTCAGTCAAGAAATTTCTGCTGTCATACGCCTTTTACACAACAGTTGCTCCTGTCTTGTCACTCTGTCATGAAGGTCTGATTTATGGATCACTGCACAGATGGTTCTCCATCTAACAGGTTCTCTATCCCTGCACAGGATTTCTGGAGCTATTTCAAAGTGACTTTTTAGTTCACACTTATTTCCCTGATCGAGGCCATAACAGGAATCATGCTTGTTAATAAAACTCAGAACCAGCTCTGTTTGGACAGACTGAACATGAATGCTAAACATCAACAGCTCCTTTACGGAGATTGTGGGGAGCACCAAATTCCTTGCTGTTCATCTGGCAGAGAACCTCACCTAGTCCCCCAACACCACTTCAGTAACAAGTAAAGCCCAGGAGTATCTCTAGTGAAAGCATAACATTTACCACACGTCCTCACAACCTTCACAACAGCGGGACCATCGAGAGCATCCTGAGCAGCTGCACCACTGCCTGGTTTAGCAACTGCACATTTCAGATTGCAAGACCCTACAGAGGATCGTGAGGACGGCTGAAAAGATCTTTGGGATCTCTCTTCCTTCCATAATAGACATTTACACCACATGCTGCATCCATAAAGACACAAGCACTGTGGATGATCACATACACACAACCCACCCACCCACCCACACACACACACACACACACACACACACACACACACACACTCTTCAATTTCTGCCATCTGGAAAGAGGTACAGATGCTTTTAGGCCTCACATCCAAATTGTAAAACATTTTTTTTCCACAAGCCATCAGACTTCTCAATATGAAGTGACTAAACTGTAACACACACACACACACACACACACACGACAAAAAAAAACACTGCACAAAATATTGACGTACAGTATTTATCTTTTATTTTTATACGGACTGTTCACTGGTTACTGTCTCCTTGGCTCATGCTGTCTTGTTATGTTTTGTTTTTTTGCACTTGATGTTGCACGTGTGCACTTTGTGTTGTTAGTTTAGTGTTCTGTGTAGTTCTGTGTTCTTATTGTTAATGTACGTTGTTTGATAAACGGCATGGTCCTGGTGAAACGAACTGTAGATGTTTAAAACGATAATAAAGCCTGACTTGACTTGACTCCTGATACTGTTATTTCAAGCTTCTTTTATTTATTTTTGGTGCCATTGTGACACTTTAAACCTTAGAAATAGTTTATACCTTTTCTTTTCTTTAATTCTGAATTTGATGGTAAAGATCCACATACAGCTGTTTAAGTCTTCCAGTCTGCAGGATACCTGAGGGATTCTAGATCATCTCTCTCTCTGCTGGTCTGGAGAATCCACACTGTAACCTGGAGACACTGTGGTGAGCTCATCACTATGATGCACTGAAATTAAAAAAACATAAAATATCACCTGCAGGCTGAAAGCTTAAGTTCTAGTGTGGTACCGTCCACATTCTGGAGAGCATGGTATTTAAAAAGAAACCACTTTAGAGCATGCTGTTATAGGCAGAGGTGGAAGTAATGAAGCACAAATACTTAGTTACTGTACTTCAGTAGATTTTTCTGGTATCATTATTTTACTTTACTTTGTATTTTTTGGACAATTTTTTACTTTCACTTATTACATTTTTACACAAATATCTGTACTTTCTACTTCTTCACACCAGACCCGTTACTTTAGTTTTAATCTATTTAGTGACATCATCAATATTTTTTCTTCTCACTGCTCCGTTTTCAGCTCATCAACATGTTTCCTGTCATTGTGCTGCTTTTTTAATCCACTGGTGGAACATCTCCTGTCTCTTTCACACCACAGACGTAGACTAGATTCTGAAGCTCACAATGAGCAGGCAGAGGGCAGTGAGAAGTCTGGGGTTAACGTGGATGAGACAGAGGGAGTCAGTGATGAGAACAGAGACATTCCTGATTACCTGATCATCATCATCATCTTTTCTCTGCTTGTGTTCTATATGGTGGATCTTCAGACGGGATACATTCATTAGAGAACAATGTTTTAATTATTTTATATAAATATATTAATATGATGTGAGGTTCAGCTACAGCGTGACACTAAAACAGGTAGTAATAATCACTACTTTTTACTGTAGAACATGTCGGAGCTCAAACTTTTTTACTTTAACTTAAAAAAAAAAGTGCAGTCAGAACTTAAACTTTTACCAGAATCTTTTAAAACATCAGTATCTGCACTTCTACTGAGTGAAGGAGGTGTGGACTTACACCACCTCTGGTAAATTTGCCATCATTGACTCCCTGATGCAAGATGTAAATGACCGTATATGGTTGTGTACTTTAAATTTTTCTTGAGGATGTTACATGTTTCAGCATGTTTCTTGAGCATGTTAGGTTATGCAGTAGGGGGAGTAACTCAAAGGTAATTAGATCAGCAGAGAGAAGAGCGAAGATTCATGTTCCATATACATATATGTGTTGTCCAGTGAACAGAGACTAAATTCTGCTTAATTTTATTTTAGTTCCCTTTGGTAAAGCGGAGCGAGGTATGTGATGTCGACATATGTTACGTGTTGTAGTTTATTATAAATCCTATGAGCTTGTTAGCATGTACATGTTAATCATTGAGCTCTGTTTGTTAATGAATAGTTTCATATTGTCTTTATTCACTTTATCATTTATATTTTATATGTTTCTCTGTAAATGTGAACTTTATTTATAGTATTTTTTTTGTATATGAGTCGTATTTATTTGTTATGTTGTTTCTTTGTGTAGTTTCATGGTGCTACGCAAACTAAAGTTTAATGGCGCTCTTCATGAGAGAAATAAAGAAAGAAGCACCTGTCGGCTCTCTGTGTCTCGTTTATGGATACCAATGTGCAGCTACACCAGGTTTTATTGTGACCAGTGATTTTCCCACAAGAACATGTTCTAACGTTTTTTTTCCTTCTGGATGTCAAAATATAATTGCTTTTAATATATTTATTACACACCAGCCGTTGTAGTTCTATTTAATGTTGTGGAACATCTCTTCTTGAAGAGACCAAAAAAGTGCATCTGGTCATGTGTTACATCCCGTCTAGAGGACGAGGCAAAACATATAAGGATTTGCATGGACAGGAAAATTATAATAATAATAAATTTATTGGGCAAATGACTTCAGGAGCAGTCAAGGCCAAAATAACAAAAACATGTTTGAGTTTAACCACTAACTTACCTAACGAAAAAAACTATTAAAACAATGCACTAATCTGCGTACTGAAACCAGAACAGAGGCATCAGACTGCTTATGAACCCAATTTCAGTATTTACAGGATTTACATGATTATTTACAGATCCAAACAAATGAAAACTAGAAAAAAACTGGAGACCTGCACCGGACGGATTTTTCAGTCCCGCATGCCCAGTGTTTTTTTTTTCCTCTATACTGCAAAAAAGCCTGCGTCTAAAATCTATAAGTCGTTTTCCTTCCAGTGCACTGACTCTTCCTGCTTCCCTTTTAAATATGAATCAACAAGAAACAGAACATTAACAAACATCCTGTTTTATTTGAGTTTGACTTTTTGTGTAAATGATGAACATGGACATGAACAAGGAACTTTTCAGAACATCAACTAAAAGGAAATCTTATATACACCATGCCCAGGTTGTGTTGTGTTGTGTTGTATAATCTTTTTGTAATATTGCAGTGATTCTCCTGTGCTGCGGTTCAGATCAGATGAATCTCGCGAGACTTCGCTTGTGGCCATGTGCCTGTAAATCATTTTATTTTAGTTGGATTTGTTGTTTTGGTGCAGTAGATAAGTTTATTTGTTTTTAGTAATTTATTTACAATCATTTTAAGACCATTTTGCAGGAGTCCCACGATTGATTTAATTCTCCTGCAACACGCAAACACAAGTATTTTACAGCCTGCACCCGCATTCACCATCAAATCTTATCCCGTGTTTGTGTTCAGTCCAGCGGGAGTGCAGCTCTCTAGTGGGAACCAAACAAACAAACGTTCTCATAATCTCCAAATCTTCTTAACCTCAAAAGCTAGCACAAGATCTGAACTCGTCAAGCCAACAGTCAAAACAAAAAAAAAAGCTTCTGAATCGCTTTAATAACAGGGTGGATCTCGTTCAGCAAATTATGACGTGGCTTTTAAAGTGTGAAGCACCAATCAGGAGGCAGCAGCAATCAGCTTTCAGGAACCAATCAGATGACGTTTCCTGCACAAGCCAGACAACTTAAGCACCGGGCAATAAAACAACCATAGTTTGTAACACGTTACTGAGAAACCACAAATCTCCTCAGTGTTTCATCAGCACTGCGATGGAAAAAGCTCTAAGATTATTTGCTTTCCTCCCTCTGCCGCTCAGTCACAGTAATGCTGCATCTCACCACCAGAGGGCGAGCTCGACCTTCTCAAATTTTCAACCTGGCCCACATATTACCCACGACCCCTCCTATCAATCAGAAACTACAGGAGTAACAAAACCCGGCTTTACCAGGGACTTTGTGTATCAGAGATGCATTTTCTGTAAAATCACTCCTTCATAATGATTTATTTCTTACTGACGGGACATTCATACATCATTTCTAAACATTCTGTTAGATCTCTATTGTGTTTTGAATGTGATTTCAGCATGTCAGTGTTTGATTGTAAATGTGTCTGTTGATGATAAGTCTCTAAAGATCTGGTTTCAACTGTGAGGTCACATCATCACAAATCATAGGAGTAAAGCCTGGAGAGACCGCACTGAAGATGGTGTACAAACTGCTGAAGGATCTGCAGCATGCAGACGCTGTAGTGAGATTCAGTCTTACTGTCACATTACAAACAGAGAAGGAAACCACTGTCTGTGTATTAATAGAAACTGGAGGTGTGTGGGTGGGAAGCGTGGGTGAGATGGAGATATTCTAAAAGTGAGTGTTTAGATCGAATAGTAAAAAACTAAAATAAAGGAGCAGGTCACTTCCACAACACCTTTCACACCACCCCTGAGTTTAACCGAGCAGAGTTCAGATTCACACACAGCAGATCTGATCTCCACCAAACACCAAACGTTTCAACACTCCATTCACACAAACACAAACACACTACTGCTGCCTTCAAACCCCGGAGTTCTCAATAGCTTTTACATGCTCATATTAATTATTCTATAATTATTCTATATGATTCCTCAGCCGCTTCACCCAACCACTGCTCTACTGTGTGTGTGTGTGTGTGTGTGTGTGTGTGTGTGTGTGTGTGTGTGTGTGTGTGTGTGTGTGTGTGTGTGTGTGTGTGTGTGTTCATAGTGACTAATCACCGTGTCCTGTTTTGTAGTCAGAGAGATTTCCACCAGCTGCAGAAAGTCATAATTTATACTTTTCCTCCTCAAGTTCTTCTACAACTGTGATAGAGCCACAACATCAACAGCAGAACATCAACAACAGAACCATAACAATGGAATCACAGCAGCATCAAATTCACCAATTGGCATATTTTCTTTATCTCTACATCATCCTGGTAGGAATGATGATGCACTCTGCAGCAGATGTTTGGTGATGTTTTCTCACAGTTCTCTGGTTTCAGTTCTGTAAGCTCTAAGTGGGAGAAGGAGATACTTAGTGTCCCAGACCTTAAATCCTCAGTAACCCCTACACCCTTCTTCACACACACACACACACACACACACACACACACACACACACACACACACACACACACACACACACACACACACACGTTAATTACATGCAAATTATTTCAGAAAAAAAAATAAAAGCTCAAACCTTTCTGTATGTGGATGTGGAAGAGGGCAGGCGGCTCTTTGGTCCAGTGGTGTGGAGACGATGGGCTGGAGTTAATTTCATCACACAGCACAACTCAACGCTTTTACGTTTTAAAAACAATGGCATTTATTGCTAAAATGCACTTTTTACATGAAAAAGTCACAAGTAATCAGTACAAGACGTTGTGTAAATGAACACACTGTCAAAAGTTCACGAGGCAGTTTTTTTTTTTCTCCTCAGAATCTCAAATGTAGCACCAATGGCCTAGAAATGTATTTTGAATATATATATATATATATATATATATATATATATATATATATATATATATATATATATATATATATATATATATATATATATATATATATTTCGTGTATCTCTGGATCTCCAACATGGAGACGCACTTGTGCTTGTGAGAACATTGGCACTAAATTCACGAATGAGAGAAAAAACTGATCCAAAGAGTTCAACTCTGTGTGTCACTGCAGGTTAATCATCAGAACGACATCATGAACATAAACCGGCTTCATCTCGGGGCTTTGTGACTTCCTTCCTGCTCCGACGCAGCAGCACGTAACTAAAACTAGCCGTTACCATGGTTACATCGCTTTGGTAAATGTTTCTATTGGTTTGGATGGTAAAGAGAATAGCTTTCAGTTAGTTGCTAGCTACTAGCTACTTACAAAGCAGCGCCAAAGGAATTCACTTTCTAACACAGTTTGCAATGCTAATCAGTACCAAACTAGTGTTGAACTAGCTAGTTTAAATTAACTAAAAAAGTAACAGAATGATCAGGCAGATTTACGCTGCCAAAAAAGGTAAAAGAAAAATAAAACAATAATGCTTAATTGATTAGCTAATTCCAATGTTAAAACTGAATGTTTTTCTTCCTTAACACGACTAGCTGCTAGCTAGCAACAAACTTGCGCCAAAGAGCAGTGACAGTTCAGTAAATTGTTCTCCTGATGGGTGGGAAAACAGATTTGATAACAGATAGCTATTCATGCAATTCCGCGCTGACAATGTGGAAGCAGAAGGAAACACCAGGCTGAGACGTCAGAGCTCTTTAGCATGCTGATGTAAAAAATCGTGTGGTGCAAATTCAGGACATACTGTAAATAACGGGGAGAAATCAGAACATTTTTACACTTTTAAACAGAAAAGTTTTCCACTTGTCTGAATGAAACCAAAATGTAGCAGTGAGACAAATTAAATTTATATATAAAAAAAAAATGGTAAATAATTAACAGCAGTGCACGAGGCATCGGGTGTGATTATTTATACTTGAGGTGTGTGTGTGTGTGTGTGTGTGTGTGTGTGTGTGTGTGTGTGTGTGTGTGTGTAAAGAAAAAGGCAGAAATGGTAGATTTGTGTGTTTTTTTTTTTATGTAATTGAGCTAGCTAATTATTGAGATGTGCCTCAAACCCAGGACCCAGGTGTTTGTTTGTTTATTTATTTATTTAAAATGTTAATTGATTATTTGTGCTAAATGCATTGCTGGTAGGATGTTGCTTACTTCTTACTGAAGTTTTGTGTGTGTGTGTGTGTGTGTGTGTGTGTGTGTGTGTGTGTGTGTGTGTGTGTGTGTGTGTGTGTGTCTGTCTGTAGTGTGTGTGTGTGTGTGTGTGTGTGTGTGTGTGTGTGTGTGTGTGTGTGTGTGAGTCTGTCTGTTGTGATGTGTTTTTGTGTTTATGTGTGAATCTTTCTGCAGTGTGTGTGTGTGTGTGTGTGTGTGTGTGTGTGTGTGTGTGTGTGTGAGTCTGTCTGTTGTGATGTGTTTTTGTGTTTATGTGTGAATCTGTCTGCAGTGTGTGTGTGTTTATGTGTGAATCTGTCTGCAGTGTGTGTGTGTGTGTGTGTGTGTGTGTGTGTGTGTGTGTGTGTTTATGTGTGAATCTGTCTGTAGTGTGTGTGTGTGTGTGTGTGTGTGTGTGTGTGTGTGTGTGTGTGTGTGTGTGTGTGTGTTTATGTGTGAATCTGTCTGTAGTGGTTGTTGTGCGTAACCTTGGTTTGGTGAGGTAATGTCAGTAGGACATTGTGTAAGAGTGAGAGACATTTTGAAGGTTGATGATGATGATGGTGATGATGGTAAGATAATAGTGATGGAGGTGAGATGATGGTGAGATGATGGTGATGATTATTATGATGTGCAGTAATATATCTATCTACACTCTATGGCCAAAAGTATGTAGACACCTGAGAAAAAATTAGTTATGTGCTTCTTTTTGAACATTCCATTCCATGTTTAGTCTCCATTTGTGTCTATAATTCCCATCACTCTTCTGGGAAAGTGTTTCTCTTGATTTTGTAGTGTGCTTGTGGAGATTTGTGCTCATTAAAGTATTAGTAAAGTCAGGTACTGATGTAGGTGAGGTGAGGAGGCCTGGGGTGCAGTCAACGTTCACATTCATTCATGTTTAATATGGTTAAGAATTTTATAGAAGATCTTCCACATCCTCCAAACCATGTAAAGCAGATCTTCATGGAGCTGGCTCTGAACACAGTTGTCATGCTGTAACAGGTTTGAGTCTTCAAGTTTAAGTTAAGAAAAAATCTCATGATCCTTCATTCAACGACATTTGATACAGTTGTGTGTACAACTTTGTGTAACGGTTTGGGGAAGAATCACATCTGCGTGGGAAGTGCAGGTGTCCCAATACTTTTGGCAATGCTGTGTATATTAGTGATTGGTGAGACATGAGGAATGAGGGTATTATTATACTCTCTCTATTTCCCTGTAGTGGATTAAAGCTCAGCAGTGGTTCTGAGAGACTTTTGAATGCAGCGTGAACATTGAGACGATCATCCCGAGAGTAAAACCATGAAACAATCACGTGAAAAAATAAAAATACTTTGTGTGAGAGAAGAAGTCTGGAGTTCACTGATCTTTTTAAACTGTTTGTGCTTCTGTCTGTCTGTCTGTCTGTCTGTCTGTCTGTCTGTCGGTCGGTCTGTGCATGGTTCAGAGATGCTCAAATCAGTAAATCTGAAAGCAGTGAGAAGATCAGTGTACCAGCAGGTTGGCCGTGTAAACATCCTGATGAGACTAAATATGGGACGGTTGGTGTGAGTGTAACCACCACTGAAGAACAGAAGATGAAACGTAGCAAGTTAACAGGTTCATTATTTTTAGCAAGAGTTTCTGTGTGTGTGTGTGTGTGTGTGTGTGTGTGTGTGTGTGTGTGTGTGTGTGTGTGTGTGGATGAGTTTGAAGTCTGTTAGTCTGTTGTGCTTGTTGTATAAGTGTGTAGTGGAGAGGGACACTGAGGTAACAGTTAGAGCAGGTGATGAACAGAAGAAACCTTACATTTCTGGATGGATGGATGGATGGATGGATGGATTAGTTGGATGGATGGATGGATGGATGGATGGATGGATGGATGGATGGATGGATGGATGGATGCTATAGAAATATGGATGAAGGATCTTCCTAACTGCTTCTGAGATGTTTTTTTTTAAACACTGAAACTCTGTAAACCTTTTTCTACAATAAACATTCTTTAGTTTTTTTTATTCTTTGAACACTTGTGAACGTTCCAGCACGCTCGTGGCCTCTCGAGGTGAAACTGCGACTCTCTGTAACTCTGTGCTGAGGGTTTAAATGTCTCTGGATCCTCAGAAGCTCTCGACAAAGCTTCCAGGGAAAAGGCCGGTGCGTCCGGTGCGCTGCAGCGTCCCTTTATACCAGCCATCATCACGCTTCTTGTGGACGAACACAATGTCTCCTTGCTTCAGCTCGATCTCAGCGTCGCTCTGAGGAGGATACGGAACCACGGCGCGATATCTGTAGAAGAACGAACGTGATCAGCGTGACAAAAGAAAAACAGGCAGGATCTCAATCTGAAATTGCACCAATCCTCTAAATGTACACAAACAGACTACAGTTTCTACCAGGTGTTTACAGTTCATTTAAATAAAGCTAACGTTTGGGAAGAAGGTCATGTTACCTAAATTATTTGTGTTTGGTCACATGACTTGACACACAAAAAATCACTCTGTACAGCTGCACAGAAAAACATCTGGATGAGCTACATCAGCAGAAGATCATTAAAGATCTGACTATATCACACTCCAAACGAGTTAAAGGTCTAAAATGTGTCTTATTATTACATTTCATTCAGTGTGACATCAGGGAACATTATTTGCTCAGGTGTGAAGGTCATGTGATGTTTCATGGATTTAAAGCAGATATCTTAATTTTAAGAAACTCCTGAAGAAGAGATTATGATTGTATCCTACCTCTCACGTGATAAAGGTTTAGGTTCAGGATGGATGGCCAGGATCGCAGAACAGGAAGTGAAGGATGAGGAAGAGGAAGTGGGAGAGAAAAAGGGCTGGCGTGGTGCCAGGTCCAGGTCCAGAGACCCACACTTCCTGTTCAGGGGTTCGATGCTCGCGGCTCCTGGCATGTCGCTCTCGATGGGACACGAGCCGGCGCGGCTGAACGCCTGGAAATCCGCCGCTGTGGCGCCGTGGATGGCTGCGGAGAAGGAGGTGGAAGTGGACGACGAGGAGGAAGCTAACGTGGAAGAGGAGCTGGGATCATGAGTTGGGGACGAGGAAGGAGGGGAACGAGATTTCTTCTTCAGGAGCTTGAGGAGGACACCGCTCTTTTTTTCTTTCTGGAGAAAAAACAGAAAACACTCTCAGCAGATCAAAGGTCATCTATGAGATGTTTCTACAAAGAAACTTCATCTACCCTGAACTGTACATGAGCTCTTTTCCACACCTGACACGGAATCAAATGCTTCTGCTTCCAGAAGCATTTGACTTCCTCACATTCACCACAGACATGATCCCTCAGAACCTGCTGATCACCTGGCTGTTACCTGAAAACCAGTACCTGCTCAAGTGGACCTCATCGTTAAGCTGTTCTTGTACATTTTACAGACAGTGGAGGAGCTGCACTCATACATCATCCACTCAAGATCTCGCTTCTTACACATTCCTTTTCAGAACACACACACAAGCACACAGGCACACACACACGCACGCACACATACACACATACACACACACACACACACACACACACACACACACACACACACACACACACACACACATCTGAGAAGCTGCATGAATATGGCACACTGGTTAAGAGTGGTGTGTTTAGAAGAATGTTTCACACAGATCAGGATCATCTCAGAGCTCCTCCTACCTTCTCAGCTTTCTTTTCCTCCAGCTTGGGTGATGAGGGACATTCCAGAGGCTCCGCCCCGTTCAGGTGGACGACGCCCAGGTTTAGTGAGTTAACTGAGTTAACCTGAGGTGATGAGATCATGGAGGGGCGGGGACACAGAGGGGCAGGGGATCGAGAGGGGGAAGAGTGAGGACTGCCCCCTAGTGGAGGGGAGAGATGAAAATATTATTATTATTATTATTATTATTATTATTATTATTATTATTATTATAAATTTAAATGTTTACAATCTGCTTCTGGAATTGAGAACAAAACATTATTATGACGCACCGAGCTGCGGCTGGCTGCACATCCGTAAACAGTTCTTTAGATGAGGAGAGGAGGTGGGGCTTGAGGTCAATGAAGGGGAGGGGCTTGTGACCAGAGAAGGGGAGGGGCTTGTGACCAGTGAAGTTGCGTGGTTTGTGGTCAGGTGAGAGACAGCACGAGGGACAGGACCAATCAGAATAGGACTGGAGGGGCGGGGCGACCCTGGGGTACCAGAAACCGGCTTAATCACTGAGCCTGGAATGCAAGCACGTGATTGGCCCACTGCAAACGGAGCTCTGTAATTACACACACATATACACACATATATATACACACACACACACACACACACACACACACACACACACACACACACACACTAAAGCTCTCCTGTTGGGCAGGAAATCGATACAGGTGTGGGGGGTTGATAGCAGCAACATCAATAAGTCTGTCTCTAACAGACGACTCGACTACAGCTCAGGTTTAAATATCACATGTAGAACACGCTTTTAAAACCATTTACAAAAAGCACACTGTGTGTGTGTGTGTGTGTGTGTGTGTGTGTGTGTGTGTGTGTGTGTGTGTGTGTGTGTGTGTGTGTGTGTGTGTGTGTGTGTGTTTGTGTGCAGTACACAGTGTGAAACAGTTTGGAAATGAAGCAGGACTATTTCAGGGTTTGGCTATAAACCGATTGATTATAAACAAGACCCTGCAGTGTGGATATTCTATTTACTGTGTGTGTGTGTGTGTGTGTGTGTGTGTGTGTGTGTGTGTGCGTGTGTGTGTGTGTTTGTTTGTGTGTGTGAGAGAGAGAGGGTTTCTTATTAAGTACCAGTACCAGACAAAAGTTTGGACACACTGTCTAGATAAGACGGGACAGTAAGTGCCTCCTTACCTAGATACAGGTGTGACGTAATTCCCGGGGAAAACCCCGGAGGCACCGCTGCGCAGTGACGTTCCCTTGAACCAACCATCCTGGCATTTTTCCATCACTCTATACATCTCTCCTTTCCTCAGCTCCAGCTCGTCCACCTTCTGGGGTTTATACGCATACAGAGCCAGGTAACTGCAACACAATGCACAGATCTGAACTTCAGGTGTGTTACAGTGTTTTATTAACCTTCAACATAGTGAAAAATCTCAGCACAATCACAGAACAATCACAGTACAATCACAGCAGAATCTTAGCACAATCTCAGCACAATCACAGTCAAATCTCAGTAGGATCTCAGCACAATCACAGTGGAATCTCAGCACAATCACAGTAGAATCACAGTAGAATCTCAGCACAATCTCAGCACAATCACAGTCGAATCTCAGTAGAATTTCAGCACAATCTCAGAACAATCTCAGTAGAATCTCAGCAAAATCACAGTAGAATCTCAGCACAATCACAGTAGAATCTCAGCACAATCACAGTAGAATCACAGCAGAATCTCAGCACAATCACACTAGAATCTCAGCACAATCACAGTAGAATCTCAGTACAATCACAGTAGAATCACAGCACAATCTCAGCACAATCTCAGTCAAATCTCAGTAGGATCTCAGCACAATCACAGTAGAATCACAGTAGAATCTCAGCACAATCACAGTCGAATCTCAGTAGGATCTCAGCACAATCACAGTGGAATCTCAGTAGAATCTCAGCAAAATCACAGTAGAATTTCAGCACAATCTCAGAACAATCACAGTAGAATCTCAGCAAAATCACAGTAGAATCTCAGTACAATCACAGTAGAATCTTAGCACAATCACAGTAGAATCACAGCGGAATCTCAGCACAATCACAGTAGAATCTCAGCACAATCACAGTAGAATCTCAGCAAAATTACAGTAGAATCTCAGTACAATCACAGTAGAATCTCAGCACAATCACAGTAGAATCACAGTAGAATCTCAGCACAATCACAGTAGAATCTCAGCACAATCACAGTAGAATCTCAGCAAAATTACAGTAGAATCTCAGCAAAATCACAGTAGAATCTCAGCACAATCACAGTAGAATTACAGCAGAATCTCAGCACAATCACAGTAGAATCTCAGCACAATCACAGTAGAAGCACAGTAGAATCTCAGCACAATCACAGTAGAATCTCAGCAAAATCACAGTAGAATCTCAGCAAAATCACAGTAGAATCTCAGCACAATCACAGTAGAATCACAGTAGAATCTCAGCACAATCACAGAATCTCAGCACAATCACAGTAGAATCTCAGTGCAATCACAGTAGAATTACAGTAGAATCACAGTAGAATCACAGCTTGCTTCCTTGCTTCCAGCTTGCTAAAGTGAATCCCTTTAATTCAGAGGGATCTTTGAATCAGATATTTGAATCCCGCTAATTTAAGCAAAATAACATTAAAATATTACATTTATAATATATATTTTTTATAGTAATTAAGTAAATTTTATTTATCAAATTTCTTGATTGTATTCCCGAAGAAGAAAAATTAATAATGCTGCTAAGAAGAGAAATCAGCAGGTTTGCTGAGCAATTAGTTTGTTTTGTGTTTTTGTAACATGAAACCTGCAGTAGACTCTGTCCAGGAAACTGGACTGATTCTGTCACCTTTCAGGTCTCTACTGGACCAAATCTCCCTGTTTCTGGACAGAGCTCACTGAGGGTCTTACGCTACAGATGAAGATTGTTGTGCATGCTCAGTCAATCCTCATGAACAAGTCACTCTGTAAACAGAACGTTAGTCATAAAAGTGATTCATTCGCAAAACTACAGCACACATCCACATTACTGGGGTGGAGGAAAGAGCATTAACAGAGAATTAGCATCAGGACAGAGAAGTAGCATCAGGACAAACACCTTCATGAGATGTGAAATGAGAAACATAAGATCACTATCAACTCCACTGCGGAGTGTGTTGTGTGCAGAAGATAATCACTGGGTGTTGAATCATATTTATTTATATACGTTGACATGTATTGTTGTTACCATAGTAACAACTTCTACACTCTGTCTGGATTCACATGAGACTTGAACAGTTTGCGAGTTGTTAGAATAATCCTTGATGTTAGCATTAGCAGACTAGTAAGCTAGTTAAATTAACATTCCATTGTTTTACATTATTTTTAAGCCACTATTTTATGTTCAGAAGGACAGGAAGTGACGGCCAAATAAGGGAAGTAGAAAACAGAGAATGTGGAACACAAAAAGGGTCACTTTAACTTTTGCTGAACTGTGTAACGTCAAGAAGTTCATGTGAATTATAACACTTCATTTACACATCGTTTAAATTCTACACTCATCTCCTGAGCAGGTTCAGGACTCACATGTTCAGAGGAAGCTGAACTTTTGCAGCAGCGAGGAGTTCAGAGGTGGGAGTCGCTCGAGGCTGCAGCACCGCTCCACCGTTAAACGATGAGTCCTGTAAAAGAAGGAAATATCTGTCCTTAACTTTATGATCTGTGTGTGTGTGTGTGTGTGTGTGTGTGTGTGTGTGTGTGTGTGTGTATGTATTTGTGTGTGCACAAATAATTAAACTCTACTAGCAAGTTTAGGCGACAATTTTTATATCAATGAACTGATATTTACCTGTAATCAGTAGGATCTTCCAAATGCAAATCAAATGCTGATTATTAGGTTAAAATGCCATTCATAAGATGAGAAACACACAATACTGGCCAATGACACACACATACACACACACACACACACACACACCTGTGAGGTTGGAGCACTGGAGCTGAGGTGTGTGTACTCCCCCACCCTGGCTTTCGGGTCAGACACACTGATATCCATGGAGTGGCGGTTGTTGTTAGCGAGTGCTGTACGCTGCGTCACGCTCAGTGCTGTAAACGAGTGACGCTTCTTCGCGTTTTTCTTTCCTTCTGGTCGTTGCCGGGGGGTGTCGCTGTGGACATCAGAAGGACATGATGCAGGGGTTTCTGAGTCAACAGTCGGCCCAGGGGCGGGTTTGTCCATCTCCATCAGCTGCTTAGCAGCTTCGTTCAGCTGGAAGATAGAGAGAGAGAGAGAGAAAGAGAGAGAGAGAGAGAGAGAGAAAGAGAGAGAGAGAGAGAGAGAGAGAGAGAGAGAGAGAGAATGAGAGAGAGAGAGAGAGAGAGAAGAGAAAAAAGAGAAAAATAAACTGATGATAAAAATTTTTTTAAATAGTAATATAAAACAGAAATATCCTTTAGATTATGTTAAATATTAATCAGAGGTCAGAGTCATTAACTAGTAACATTAATTAATTAACACTAATTATAAACAAACATCTCAGGTGTGTGTGTGTGTGTGTGTGTGTGTGTGTGTGTGTGTGTGTGTGTGTGTGTGTGTGTGTGTGTGTGTAGTCTTTACTTTCACTCTAAAAGAAGACACTGATGCTGTTTAAGCCATTTAGAAATTAGATTAAAGATGAAGAACCCTGATATTTAGTCTGAATTGAAAAGACAAAAGTATGTAAGGAGACGTCAGTGTTAGAAAACTGATCTATAACGGCTGCCTGGTGTGTACAGAGAAAAACCTATAGTCCAGACCTGAGGGAAGAAGATCAGGACTGTAGTTCATAGTCTTAGTTTAGGAACAAATACAGCACTGAACCACAAAACAAAAGTGGAGCACACCAGCAGGGGTCAGTGCAGTGTCAGGGGCAGAACAAAACGTCCATCAGATGTTAGATTAATCTTGTGGCTGGTTTAATACAGCAGAAGAAGCGTATATGTTCACAAGATATTTAAGTATTTGTGGTGGTGGGAATCATGGCACTGTTGCTTCTCCCATAAAGTAAACGTTGTTGCTGGTTCTGTGGAGATGATCCAGAGCACCACACTCCTAAACAAGCTTGTGTTAAGAACTTCCTGCCTCTTTAAAAAGCCAACGCCTGGACTCGTTTCCCTGGAGCAGCTTCATGTTTCACTTTATGTCATGTATTTGAGGAGAAACTTAAAAGTGCACAGTTCTAGCATGCCTGAGGCAATGTTGTCCTCAGTCTGGACCTCCTCAGCAGATGCTGAAATCACTTACGGTTATCTGGCTGAACTTGGTTAACAAGAGCAATAAGATCAACCACATGCTCAAGTGATAAGTTGAGAACATTCTCAGTAAATCTTGCCTCATGCCAGTGAACTGTGTAACCTGCAGAAGAACACTCAGAGCATCACACGGCCTCTTTCCATGGGGTCTATACTGGTCCATCCATGCATCTCCTCCTCAAGTAAACCATGCCTCACACCGGGCCATCCACATGATGGAGAAGATGGAAAAGACCATGCTCCATGGTCCAGTTCTGATGCTTACATGTGCATTGTAAAAGTTTTGGGTGGTGTACAAGGTCATTGTGGGCTTTCTGATCACTCTGCAGCTGTAATCTGTATTTCTTCACCTTTACACTGAGGACTGTTTACTGTGAGTGCTTTAATAAAAGTCTGCAGATCCTCAGCACCCTGGTGAGTCCGTCATGGTAGAGCGTGAAAGCTGAATAAAACGGCACACTGCCAGAAAATGGGTGTAAAAATATCTCAGAAGCAGGAAAGGAAAATAAACACATTATTGAAAATCTATTTCTATTCTGTGTGATAGAGGAACGTGAAGCACAGCTCTGTTCACTCAGGAGTTCTTCACACCGATTCACTCTTCTTATCATTCAGTCATTACAGAGACTCAGGAAAAGCCACATACTGGAACTGTAATGAATGGACATTTGGTGTTGAGGATGAAGATTTGACTCTGGTTCCTCTTAAGGTTTCTTCCTCATAACATCTTAGGGAGTTTTTTTCTTCACCACAGTCAACACTGGATCACTCATTAGGGACAAACTTATAAATACTTAAAAATAATTTTTCTCCCTAAAGCTGTTTTGTGAAAATGTGCACTGTTAAAAACTCAATTTAAAA
Organism: Silurus aristotelis; assembly: GCF_946808225.1. NCBI lineage: Eukaryota > Metazoa > Chordata > Actinopteri > Siluriformes > Siluridae > Silurus > Silurus aristotelis. Next base: position 38,032,536 of record NC_139576.1, on the reverse strand, counting down.
AAATTAAAAAATTCAATTGAACTGAACATATAACGGCATCGGTGTGGTCATGTGATACTTCTAAAACGTGGAGATTCTGGAAAATAAACAGCACGATGGTGTGATGAAGCTGATTTACTGTAGCTATCACCTTACCATTTTCCTAAAATGGCTGCTATCACTTACATTAATTACAGTGTCACTACAAAGAACTGAAACTGGAGACTCCTTACAGAAATCTTTACTTTATCACACTTACACACGTTACCTTTTAAATAAACATTGAAAGTTTACTATCAGGGTTATATTACATGGAGCGTACACTGAACACGCCCACATAAAGAAGCTGTTGCTATGGAAACGATACCATATTACATAGAACAATTAATTAAACCTGTTCTGACCAATGAGAGTGAAATATTCATCAGCACCAGGGCAGAATGTTGACTTACTACACCCAGGGGCAAATACCTGCTCATATCCATAGAAAGAGCTCTAATTCTCTCTCTCTCTCTCTCTCTCTCTCTCTCTCTCTCTCTCTCTCTCTCTCTCTCTCTCTCTCTCTCTCTCTCTCTCTCTCTCTCTCTTCCTCTCTCCCTCCCTTTCTCTCTCTTTCTCTCTCTCTTCCTCTCTCCCTCCCTTTCTCTCTCTCTCTCTCTCTCTCTCTCTCTCTCTCTTTCTCTCTCTCTCTCTCTATCTCTCTCTCTCTCTCTCTCTCTTTCTCTCCCTCCCTTTCTCTCTCTCCCTGTCTATCTCTCTCACTCACTTTCTCTCTCTCCATCTATCTCTCTCTTTCTCTCTCTCTCTCTCTCTCTCTCTCTCTCTCTCTCTCTTTCTTTCTCTTTTCCTCCCCCACCCCCCTTTCTCCCCATCCTTCTCTATTTCCCCGTTTTCTTGTTGTGATGTATGTAATTTGAGAGTATGTAATCCATATCCATTATGTCTGTCTATCATTCATGTATAGATGAGACAGAGACCTGCAGAACACTGAGATGACAATAGGAAAGGATTGAAGTATAATCACAGATGATGAGAAATTGCTGTAAATGATTGTTCCAGGTTCTGGGAGCGTTGCTCTTCTATACATCACTCATAATGCACTGCTTCACAGGTTTAATGATAGCACTGTTCTGCTGACGTGCTGATGAAGACCGTACGGCAGACTCGGCCGTACTTCACACCCTGCTGGATCATTTATTCTCATGTTTATGGGGTTTATGAGGGCACGCTGGTGCATTGTGGGATACTGCACTGGGAAGGCTACTCAATAACCTTTGGGAATTGGGGTTTAATGAAAATACACTTTTCATTTTTATCCTTTTACTCCTTTCCTTGTTTTCTGGACTAAACAGTACTCACAGTCACTTGAAAAATGAACACATGAGCAAACCGTGGCTCTCACCTCCACATAGAGGATCGGGAAAATGCCAATTTTATCTCCCAGCATGCCTTCTGCCCAATTCTCATCCACTCGCCGAATCACTGTCAGAATCTCATCCTGGAGAAAGAAAAATGATTAAACAAGTTAATGTACAGGACAATGTATATACAGTCTTATTAAATACAAACCTGTACCAGCACTCACTGTACCGGTACTTACTGTACCAGCACTCACTGTACCAGCACTCACTGTGTCGGCACTCACTGTACCAGCACTCACTGTACCGGTACTTACTGTACCAGCACTCACTGTACCAGCACTCACTGTACCGGTACTTACTGTACCAGCACTCACTGTACCAGCACTCACTGTGTCGGCACTCACTGTACCGGTACTTACTGTACCAGCAATCACTGTACCAGCACTCACTGTACCGGTACTTACTGTACCAGCACTCACTGTACCAGCACTCACTGTGTCGGCACTCACTGTACCAGCACTCACTGTACCGGCACTCACTGTGTCGGCACTCACTGTACCAGCACTCGATGTACCAGCACTCACTGTACCGGCACTCACTGTACCGGTACTCACTGTACCGGCACTCACTGTACCGGCACTTACTGTACCACGCCCCTACACACGACCACGCCCCTGCACACAACCACGCCCCTACACACGACCACGCCCCTACATAACCAGGCACCTACCCACAACCAAGTGCCTGCACACGACTATGCGCCTATGCACAACCAAATCCCTACACACAACCAAGCCCCTACACATGACCAAACCTTTACACACAAACAAACCGCTATACATGACCAAACCTTTACACACAAACAAACCGTTATACATGACCAAACCTTTACACACAAACAAACCGCTATACATGACCAAAACCCTACACACAACCAAACCCTACACATGACCGAACCCCTTCACACAACCACGCCCCTACACACAACCACGCCCCTAACGCCACAACCGTGTCCCTACACCCGACTACGCCCCTACACACAACCATGTCCCTACACACGACCAAACCCCTACACACGACGACGTGCCTACACACGACCATGCACTTCTATATACCCTTTGTATCTGCCACCTAAATCCACCCTCTATGCCCTCTGTATCCACCCTCTGTATCCGCCCTATCCCTGCTATCCTCCCTCTGTATCTGCCCTCTGTATCTGCCCTAGCCCCCTTATCCACCCTCTATCCACAGTCTGTATCCGCCCTATCCCTGCTTTCCACCCTCTGTATCTGCCCTCTTTATCTGCTCTATCCCCCTTATCCACCCTCTGTATCTGTCCTAGCCCCCTTATCCACCCTCTGTATCTGCTCTATCCCCCTTATCCATCCTCTGTATCTGCCCTATCCCTCTTATCCACCCTCTGTATCCACCCTCTCTATCTGCCCTATCCCCGCTACACCCGACTACGCCCCTACACACAACCATGTCCCTACACACGACCAAACCCCTACACACGACGAAGTGCCTACACACAACTACGTCCCTACACGCAACCATGCGCTTGTATATACCCTTTGTATCTGCCACCTAAATCCACCCTCTATGCCCTCTGTATCTGCCCTATCCACCCTCTGTATTCGCCCTATCCCTGCTATCCACCCTTTGTATCTGCCCTCTGTATCTGCCCTAGCCCCCTTATCCACCCTCTGTATCCACCGTCTGTATCCGCCCTATCCCTGCTATCCACCCTCTGTATCTGCCCTCTGTATCTGCTCTATCCCCCTTAACCACCCTCTGTATCTGCTCTATCCCCCTTATCCACCCTCTGTATCTGCCCTCTGTATCTGCTCTATCCCCCTTAACCACCCTCTGTATCTGCTCTATCCCCCCTATCCACCCTCTGCATCTGCCCTATCCCCTCTATCCACCCTCTGTCTCCACCCTCTGTATCTGCCCTATCCCCCCTATCCACCCCACTGTATCCACCCTCTGTATCTTCTCTATCCCCGCTATTCTCCTTATCCACTCTCTGTATCCACTCTCTGTATCTGCCCTTTCCCCCTATCCACCCTCTGTATCTGCCCTATCCCCCCTATCCACCCTCTGCATCTGCCCTATCCCCCCTATCCACCCTCTGTATCCACCCTCTGCATCTGCCCTATCCCCTCTATCCACCCTCTGTCTCCACCCTCTGTATCTGCCCTATCCCCCCTATCCACCCCACTGTATCCACCCTCTGTATCTTCTCTATCCCCGCTATTCTCCTTATCCACTCTCTGTATCTGCCCTCTGTATCTGCCTTATCCCCCTATCCACCCTCTGTATCCACTCTCTGTATCTGCCCTTTCCCCCTATCCCCTATCCACCCACTGTCTCCACCCTCTGTATCTGCCCTATCCCCCCTATCCACCCTCTGTATCTGCCCTCTCATCATCAGCACTGCAAACGATATCACTTCTTATACACACCTAATAAAATCTTGTTTATTATACTGTAATGTCACATACTCACTGCTGCTGCACCTGAACCCCACAATCAGCTCCAGGTTCCCACTTTGACCTTTATCCTCAGAAATCATGTTTTGCACACGTCATTTGATTCTGGACATCTTAAGAGTTTATATAAAATATGTAGGAAATAAATTCACCTTAAAAATCTAAACCTGAAATAAATCATGACTCTGAAATACACGTCCATCAGATGTAAACCTGTTTAAATAGACCTAAAGCAGTGTGTGTCCAAGTGTGTGTAGCTCATACAGTTAAGGTGTGTCTGTGTGAATCTGTGTGTGAATCTGTGTGTGCGCGTGTGCGCGTGTGTGTGTGTCTGTGTATGCATGTGTGTGAGTGTATGTGTGTGTGTGTGTGTGTGTGTGTGTGTGTGTGTGTGTGTGTGTGTGTGTGTGTGTGTATGTGTGTATGTGTGTGTGTATGTGTGTATGTGTGTATGTGCATATAAACCGAGCCAAACAGATGGCAGGATAAAAGATTTGATTTGATTTGATCCAAGAGCACACAAGGCTTTTTTTGTTCACACACACACACACACACACACACACACACACACACACACACACACACACACACACACACACACACACACACACCTGCAGTAAGAGGAAAACACTGTGTCTGTGAGTTAATCAATCAGCACTCCTTTTTTCTCCAGTTTCTTTATTAAAATAATCCACAGTCACTCAGAAACACACTTCATTCGAACACCACACAGACACACCATGTGTATGTGTGTGTGTGTGTGTGTGTGTGTGTGTGTGAGTGTAGAGCAGTGTGTGTTCACGGTTGGAAATGTGGTGGAACATGAGAACATTGTCTCTGTGGCACTTTGTGTCTTTCAGGAGGATGGTTTCTTGGTCCTTATTGAAGGTCCTGTGAAACTAAATGTGTTTTTAAAGTTCAGGATTGAGGACTTTGATTATAACATTGTCGTTTTACTAATACGGGCCTTAAATGTTTTAAATGTGGTCAATTAGGGCATCTTGTTTGCGCCTGTCCTGAAAAACAGAGTGACCCCGGTGTTTCTAAGCGACCGGGGCAGGAAGCAGCTGAACCTGCTGGAGTCGTTCCCCCTGCGGCTTCAGCTCGGGCTGCTGCTGAAGGCCCCGTAACTGCTGCTCCACCAGGGTCTAGTGAGGGTGAGCCCAAAGCTCAGACTGTAAACCAGAGCACCACTAGTGACAGAAGCACCCCAGAGTACTGCTCGGTTGAACCGGACCGGGAGAAGCCCTGCACGGCCGAATTCTGATGAAGATTGATAAAGTGTGTTGCGGGTTTTAATTTAAAGTGTTTTTATAATTTGTATGTTTTATTTATATTAAATTTTAATGGAAGGATTCCAGAATGCAAATTTTAACATAAACAGAGCAGGAGAACACGTAAAGAGAGTGAAGCTGTAGGAGCTCATTAAACAGAAACGTGTTGATGTTGTTATGCTGCAGGAGACCCACAGTGATGTTAGTAACGCTGCTGATTGGGTGAAGGAGTCTGACAAGTTGCCGATTTTCAGCCACGTCACATGACATGTTGCCCTGCTTTTTACTCGTAATTTTATTCCTGTTTCTTACACAAGTTTTAAACAGGAGGCTTTTAAAAGTGAATGTTTTGATGAGAATGAGGTTTTAGTGTTAATCTGTGTGGACGTCACCAGTGCAGTGGAGAGAATGAAGTTTTTTACACAAACTCAATAATGTTGTTTTAAACTGCAGAGTTTTCACTTTTGGTGGTGATTTTAATTGTACAGCAGAAAATACAGACAGAAATCATGCAGAACCTCATGTAGCTTCCCGTAAGCACCTGTGGGAGATGGTGGAGGACCACGATCTCTGTAACATTTGGAGAAATCTAAATAAAAAACAGACACACACTGAAACACACACTGTTTGTTCTTTTAAAACTTATTTTAAGTTCCTTTAATGTCAATTTTACTCTTCAGTGGGTTTTTTTTGTTTTGTTTTAAATATGTCCGGAGAAAAAGGTATATTTGCCAACTGATTCATTTTATTTTTGGTCAAGACGAAAAATGCAGAAAGAACAAAGTGACAAAAAAAGCTGACTGTGATGCAAACAGAATCTTCTCCAGACTAATGAAATCAGGGATTCTGGTGTGTGGGAGATCTGATGATGTTTGAGGCTGTGTGGTGCTGTGGAGAAGCTGTGTTCTGTAACAGAAGAATAATTTTTATTTTTTATCTGTCAGCAGATTTTATTTATCTATTTATTTAAACAACTAACAAACCTGATTCTGTCTGGCATTTAACATGTTTTTTGTCAAATAAATGATTATAAAAGTAATTTTAAAAAGGTCTCTCTCTCTCTCTCTCTCTCTCTCTCTCTCTCTCTCTCTCTCTCTCTCTCTCTCTCTCTCTCTCCCCATCTCTCCCCATTTTCTCTCTCTCTCTCTATTTCTCTCTCATGAATACTCTTTGTGCTCTGGAGCATCCAGCTGCCCTTCCCCAGCATCCGTTTCCTGCAGAGACTACGCTTTTCTTCCATTCACACACACACACACACACACACATATACACACACACACACACACACACACACATATACACACACACACACACACACACACACACACAGGTGTGTATTTAGTATTTAGTAATAGTGTATTTAGTCCAGCTAAAACATTTGGCACAAACAGAGTGCTTGATTTCTGGTGAAGATAAGGAGGTGTGGAATACAGAGCAGGAGTTTACAATCTGATCTTTAGAGCATTCATTCATTTCATCACTTATCCTCCATTTCTCCATCAATCTTCACTAACTGACTGCATTGTTATTAGGTGAGAGTACAGGGGGAGTCCCAGGGTCCCAGCTGTGGGTGCAGATTTCTCACTCTTCCACCTACACACACGTCTCTGTTAGCTTCATACCACACACTAATACACTCCACAAACAATCAAGTGAGAATATGCTAATAATCGAATGTTTTGCTATATTGTTAAATTCTTTGTGATCCTCCAGATGAGTCGTACACATAAACACAGAGCAGTAACAGCTATGATCAAAGGGTCAGGGATGCCTTCACTGTTGGGCCCTTGAGCAAGGCCCTTAACGCTAATAACTTTTTTACAGATACAAATCCATTCTTTCACAAGTGAAGGTAAAGGTGTACCTTTGTGAAGGTAAGACAGTCCTTGTCCTGCTCTTTGTCTTTCATCTCGAAGTCGTAGAGCGCTTTTCCCTGCGGCGGCGTCTGTGACAGGGGTCTGATGCACTGCACGTAGCTGGCAGGGAGGAAGCCGTGGCTGCCGTTCAGCTCTCCATGGTACCAGTTCTCATCTACTTTCCGTCGCAGAATGATGATGTCACCCTTGTTGAACTTGAGGTCGCCAGGCTCCTTTCCCTCGTAGCTGTAGAGCGCCTTACCACAGGGCAGCTGAGGGACATTCTACACAGACCATGAAGAAAACATCATCATCAATATCATCATCTTTACCATGACTATTATCAATCATCATCACCAACATCATAACATCACCATCACCATCAATCACAATCATCATCATCATCATCATCACCAGCATCACATTACTATCATTAATCACCATAACTACCATCATCATTATCATTATCATCATCATCATCATTACCACTATTACCATCACCATCACCACCATCATCATCACCGTGTGAGCGCATGTGTGTGAGTGTGTTTGTGTGTAAGTGTGCATGTGTGTGCATGTGTGTGCGTTTGTGTGTCTGTGTGTGCGTGCATGTGTGTGTGAGTTTGTGTGCGTGTGTGTGCGTGTGCGTGTGTGAGTGTGGGCAAGTGTGTGCGTCTCTGTAAATCACACGCTTACATTATTAACGAGTGACAAACTGTGTGTGAGGTGAGACTGTAAGTGAGATGTTTCTACAAGCAGTAATCATTTCTCTGACACAATCCTCACATCTCACAAATAAAGGAATGCAATAAACATCAGAAACATCTACAGAAAATTTTTCTCTAAACCACAGAAGGTACACATGCTCTTTAAAGATCAGGATCTTCATTTCAAATATCATTTGCTGTACAGAAGAGATGAAAGTCAGAACAGTTCCACCCTCATGCCCACGGTGACGTGTCTGTGATCATGTGACACGTGACAGTGAACAGGTTTCCAGCTGATTGGTGTGTTTGTGGTGATAAAATTAAGTTTGAATGTGTATGAGAGAGAACACAATACTGCTGGGGGGAAAAAAAAGTGTGTGTGTGTGTGTGTGTGTGTGTGTGTGTGTGTGTGTGTGTAAGAGAGACTGAGTGTGTTCTGGAGTGTGTAACTAACATCTATCTATCTGAATTATTTTTATTATTATTATTGTTGTTATTCTTTGGCTTATAAATTTTTGTTGTTGTGTGTGTGACAGGTTTGTAGGTCTGAAGGTCTGAAGGTTCTGCTACACACATCATCTGCTCAGCATTATAGAAAGAGCTCAACTGCATTAATAATACACACAAAGTAATCAATAAAAAGGAGAGTGTGTGTGTCTGTGTGTGTGTGTGTGTGT
>NC_139576.1:38004187-38019187 GCF_946808225.1 Silurus aristotelis | reverse complement strand
TAATATATGACTTTAAATGAGTCTTTAAGCAGCAATGGAGATTCTCATTACTGACCTCAGGTCAGGATCTTCTCAGTACAATCACAGAAAACCTTCATAACATCACCTCAATTACAGGCAACCAAATCAATAAGTGCTGTAAGGAGTATATAGATATTAACCTGTTTCATTAAAATGCATTAGTCTTTATTCTCCTCATAACGATGAGTGATAGAGCTGCATACACACCTTTATCTATTGCACATGAACTTCTTTCTTTTTCTTTTTTTTATTGGGCTCCTGAGTGTTTAGACTAGGGCTACAACTAACGATTATTTTAATAATCGATTAATCAGACGATTATTATTAATATTATTTTTTTATTATAATTATTTAATGCTTTGCTTATTATAAGTATATAAACCCTAATTCAGGGTACATATGTATAAAAGTGTACTTAAAAAATGCAAAAACCACATACTGAGTTTAAGTATTTTTAATTTTGACATTTTAAAGTTTATAGTGCTGCTTGTTGAGGAGTAAATGGGGGATTTCTCCTTTAACAAACTCACTCATGCTGGGTTTCTTTCTGTAAACAAAACAACAACAAAAACAGCATTTAAGTATATAATGTGAAGCAATTCGTTTAAAACAACATTTCTATTGTTTTTAATGATAATTGCAGATGGCAAGTGGACAACCAGGCTTGAAAATCTACATAAAATATAATACAACATTGTTTTGACAATTTTTGTTAAAATATTACACAGATATTTTGTTTAGTTGTAAATATATAAATAATTACATTTTGTATATTAATGAAATGATATATGCATAAATTAAATATACTAACAATGAAAACAAGCATTTGAACATAGTAAAGTTACAGTAAATCACGTTTGAAAACAGATTACTGTTACTGTTGTAGTAGACAAATGCTATAGAAAGAGAATGAAACGTAGAAATGCAGCAAGCTACCAGTCTTCATTTAATAAAAGAAAAAAATGCATTGGTGTACAAATGCAGAATCATTTACTGAAAACCGCAACAGTGACTACAAATGTGATTGTTTACTGCTGCTGATATTTGCTGCTGTTAGATTAAGTGTTTATTCGCACCGGTTTAATTGAATCATCACAATGTCACCAGTGAACTGTCACGAGTCATGACAGAACAGATCCAGTGGGACTGTCCCGAAGTTACAAGCAAACAGTTTACACAATAACACTTCATTAAACTACACCATTTTCACATGATGAGGATTAGAGTTTTTACTCACAATGCTGATGTTTCACCTTCATCCATGACACCAGTGTTTTTTCTTTTAACATGCTCGTGCATCACTGTGGTACTTCCACAAACTCTGCTTTGCATAACTTTCAGGTGCAGGTTTCATTGTTCGAATAATATAAAATGCTCCTATGACCTGTAGCATTTTATTTCTCTTTTTTTTTTTTTTTGCATGGACGCCCTGTGCCGCCCCCTTGAAAGATGCCGCCCTGGGAGTCTTCCCATGCTGCCAATGTCTAAATCCACCACTGACAAGCACCAATCAAAACAAGTTTAAAACAGAGCATGCACTCGACCCTGATTGGTGACTTGCTGCATGTTTGACCAGTTAAGTGTTTAAGTAAGTAAAAAGAATAAAATATTTGACTTTGAATTGTAGTGAAGTTATAGTAAAATTCTCCCCAAATGGAAACACTGTCTGTACATCTCTACACAAACAGTAGACACACACACACACACACACACACACACACACACACACACACACACACACACACACACACAAGTAGTCATGTATTTCAGTGTTTGTGGGGATGTGCTGTATTCATTCCGCTGCAATTCAGTTTCACCATTTTCTCTTCTCTTATTGTAAAAAAGGAAAAGATCATGTGATCTTCACACTCAGCCGCTTAGTGAGCACAATAAACACAGGGGATTAGCCACTAGCACAGATATAATGGGGTGGTGTGTGTGTGTGTGTGTGTGTGTGTGTATGTGTGTGTGTGTGTGTATACCAGAAAAGCTTCAGAAACACAGTACAGCATATAATAATAAGCCAAATATGTACGCATTGTCGTCGTGGTGACACAACAGAGCATCGGGTCTTGTCTGTAGTTTGTTTGTGTGTGTGTGTGTGTGTGTGTGTGTGTGTGTGTGTGTGTGTGTGTGTGTGTGTGTGTTTATGAGGTGGAAACTCTTGTAAAAAAATAAATTTTGTCAAGACGTAATTATGTGTTTTTTCCTGCTGCTGCATCACTGCACTGTAAAAATAGTCCATTAACACACACACACACACACACACACACACACACACACACACACACACACACACACACACACACACACACACATCAACATGCCCCTATTTGAGAAGCTGCTGAAGTCAGACCATGCTCTGTATCATTTATCATTTAAAAGCTGGTTTTAAACCAGGAGTGACGGAACCACACAAAGGTCACGCCCTTGGGGATCTGCATTAAAGATGAATAAAGCTCTGAGCAGCAGCTGGGACCTGAAACAATTCCTCTAAAATGACCAGCCGTTCAGGTATGAATTACAGCACACACTTTGATTTCACCACTCCGTCACTGATACACAGAGAATCGGTCGCACTTATCTTCCTGGTAAAGAAGTACAGATCACACAGTCCTCCAATCACAGACCAGAGTGGCAGTAAGTGGAAACTGTAAAGTCTGAAGATTCAGACTTTGTGACTTTGCATAACTTGTGCTTAGGTATGTTATTGTGCTATTGGTAATTGTTTAGACACAACATATACATATAGAGTTATTTGTATACACTCGTTAATTTGTACTCGTTTTGCTTTTTGTGATGATTGTTTAGTTTTTTATTTGCTTGTTTTGACCTTATGTAAAAGCCTAACCTGCAAACAAGCTTAATGTTATATACCCTGTGTACATGACATCGGTTATCAGTGTGTAACAATGTCCCTTTTAAATAAACAAACTAAATAAATAAACTAAAAAAAAACGCATTAATACTTAAAAAATCTGTTTTTACACCAATTTATTAACCACTATTACATTTTATGTTTTAAAATTCTGTTACACCAACTTATCATTCTTTTATACTTTTAATATCTATTTTTATAACTGTTATATTACAGCTTTATGACACCCATTTTTACATTGCTATTACACTGTAATTACACTGTTACTCAGCCACACACCTGAGCTCACTTACACTACCCAAGATTTTGGAGCATTTTAAACATTACGCATAGTTTGTCTACAATGTCTGGCCATCATCTGCTGGAGGAGTTGCCACTTGCACAGTCAGAAGCTGGGCTTTGTTTTACATCAACCCTGCTATACATTGGGCCGATTCTGTCAGTCCATGGTGATCTTTAGAGACATTATCACCCAGGTCACATGCTAGTCCAACTTCCGTTTGCTATTTGAGAAGCTGCAACATGGCTCCTGCATGGATCGTTCGGTCACTCTATGCATGATTTTTAAATGAAAGCATGTTAAAGTGTAAATAGTCAGAGGAATTTCATACCATTTGACATTTGCCACTCAAAATTATGTACAAATAACCCTAACCCTAAAAATCTAATATTCACTTGCATTTTAACTGTAATCCAGCTGCTACAGATGTGCTTATCATACACATCATACTCACAGAGCTGAAGTTAGGAGGCAGGTCAGTGATAAACCTGTACATATGAAGAGTAAATACATCACAATCACCTAAGAACCTGCTGCATAACAACTAGGAGAAAAGATAGAAATCTCGACTGTGCTAAGTGTGTAACGATTTGTTTTCTCTCGTGCACTCGTTCTCGGAATCTCTCTTCTACTCTGAGACCCTGACGTCAGTGTGATAAAGAGAGACAAGAGAGAGGGAGAGATTAAACAGACAGATCAAATGACTCTATGTAATCTCTTTGGCTCTGGTACATCATAGCTCGAGTGGAGATGGAGATAGAGAGAGAGAGAAGAGAGAGAGAGAGAGAGAGAGAGAGAGAGAGAGAGAGAGAGAGAGAGAGAGAGAGAGAGAGAGAGAGAGAAAGAATAGGAGAACAAGTGGTGTTTAACCTTCTGCTCCTATTAGATCCTACCAAATGGACTGTAGCGCTCTTCTCCTGCCTGCAACAACACCTTTTTATCTCTCAGCTGTCTATCTCAATCACTCCCCATCCCTCGCTCACTCACCGAGTATTTCCACACGGCGTATCAATCCAGGTCACGTCTTAACGTTAGCAGGTATGAGTGTGATTATTTGCTGAACTGTGAACAGTCACACTACACTGATTCCTGTTAGCCTTCAGCTCTTTACCCAAGTACCTCAGTCCCTCCTTCACACCTCTGCAGGATCTCCATCAGCACATCACTGCAGGAGCTTCAGTGTGAAACGATACGTCATCTCACGCTGATTAAATCTGCTGCAGAATAATCGGTGCTCAAAAAAGATTGTGAAAAGTCTCAGAGTTCCATGCACCATGTGCTAAAGTTATCATGTGGTGCCGATGCAGGATTCAGAATCACTTCTGAGTCATGTCTGAGTCGTGTCAGAGTCACGTTAGAGTCATGGAAGAGTCATGTCTGTCACATTAGTCACGTCAGTCGAGTCTGGGTCACGTCTGAGTCACATCAGTCGCGTCAAAGTCTCCTCAGCCGCATCAAAGTCACGTCAGAGTCACATCTTTTCATTACGCATTTTATATAAGACGCATTACATCTACAAATCTGCTGCTCCAAATCACACACAGATAAAGTACTGCCAGATTACATATTGTATTTACAATATTTGTGTGTGTGTGTGTGTGTGTGTGTGTGTGTGTGTGTGTGTGTGTGTGTGTGTGTGTGTGTGTGTGTGTGTGAGATGTGATGTTGTACTTCCTCACACTGCAGCGTTTTGTTTCTTTATTGCTTCCAGGTGTTATAAAAAAAGCTAATTTTTCCTTTATGACATTTTACGACATACAACATGCTGCTAAACGTCATCAATCAGTTCTGGACTCTATTTGTGTGTGTGTGTGTGTGTGTGTGTGTGTGTGTGTGTGTGTGTGTGTGTGTGTGTGTGTGTGTGTGTGTGTGTGTGTAATAGAATGTCTGAAGTGGAAGAAGAAAGGCGACAGATGAATTACACCACTGATTTCATTAAGACGGAATACATGGAATTAATCAGCGCTCCTGCTCTCTTTCACTTCCCTCCAACTGCTCCACTCTGAACTTCACAACTGTCTGCCCTCCATCCATCCATCCATCCATCCATCCATCCATCCATCCATCCACACTTGTGTGTGTGAATAGTTTAAAGCAAAATGTGGAATGTAAAGCTCATAAAGCTAATGATGATGATGATGATGAGGACGAGGAGGAGGATGATGATGAGGATGATGGTAATGATGATGGTAGTGATGATGATGGTGGTGATCATAGTATTAATGAGTATGATGATAGTGGTGATAATTATGATGATGGTGGTGATGATTATGAAGGTTGATGATGATAATGGGGATGGTTTTGATGATGATGGTGATAATGGTGATGAGTGCTTTATGTACCCCTCACTCAGAGAGGAACTGCCCCTGGATGTAGGTCTATCAGTGTGAGTGGAGCTGGGTGAGCTGGGGCAGGGCGGGGCAGGGCGGGGTATTTTCCCTCGAGTCTTACTGTCCAGATGGCTTTGTGAGAACAGATGGACATGTCTCCCACTCTCTACTTCCATCTGGCTGGTGCACAAAGCAGAGAGAGAGGAGACATGGAGAGATAGATGGAGGACATCTCAGGGCATGTTCTACACCACTCCATTCCCTACTGATCTGGGTCACACCGTCCAAATTCAGTGTTTACAGAAGAACTACAGAAACTAAATGTGAGGAAGATGTTTGTGAAACATCAAAAATGTGTTACACCACTCTAAAGAAATAAAATTAAATATACATTTAAATCTGAAGAATAAAAAGTTTGTTTTTAATGGTTTTAAAATTACTAAAATAAAAGGGTAACCATAATAACAATAATAATAATAATAATAATAATAATAATAATAACAATAATAATAATAATAATAATAATAATAATAATAATAATAATAATAATAATAATAATAATAATATAATAATAATAGTGGGGAGTGGTGGCTCCAGCGGTTAAGGCGCTGGGTTGCCGATCGGAAGGTCTGGGGTTCGAGCCCCGGTATCGCCAGGCTGCCACTCTTGGGCCCTTGAGCAAGGCCCTTAACCCTCTATGCTCCGGGGGTCCCTTACGAGGGAAATATCAAGGTCCGTGACGTCGGAGTGACGTGGGGCCGCCTTCCCGTGGGCTCACCACCTGCAGGAGGGACCGTAAGGGACGGTGCTGTGAGGATTGGGCAGCAGTCGAAGGCGGGGGTCTGCTTAGACTGCTGCCCCCGCGACCCGAATTACGGATAAGCGGGAGAAAGTGAATAAATGAATAATAATAATATAATAATAATAATAATAATAATACAACAACAATAAAATCATTATAATAAAATAATAATAATAATAATAATAATATAATAATACAACAACAATAAAATCATTATAATATAATAATAATAATTATTATTATTATTACTGTAATTATTTTTTTTATTTATTTATTATTATTTTTTTATTATTATTATTACTATTAGCCCTGTGTTCCGTGTCTTTACCCCGGCATCTTTGCCCCCGGCTCGGTCCGACTCTCAGCTCTGTTCACTGCACTGGAGGGAAAAAAGCCCCAGACGGAGTGTAACAAGTCTTTCATTTCCTTTTATCTGTAATTATCTACACAATAAACACTACAATTAGGTTAAAACGGGGAGGTAAAGCTGAGCAACTACCCCAGGCCCCGGGGCCACAACACTACCTTCACTGCCCTACTGATCAGTTTAAACACCACACAACACACAACACAATATACAACACAGAACATTAACACAATACACACAGCATAGCTTTATTCAATACTGAATAATAAAAACGTCTCCAAACACACTGCTTTCTCGCAACAGTCTCATTTCATACTCATAAACACCAACAACAACACAAACACCAGCAACAAAACAAACACAAAACAAATAAAACACCAGCAACTAACTACACAAATATAAAAAAAACACCAGCAACTACACAAACACCAGCAACAAAAGACACAAACACAAACAAAAAAACACCAGCAACAACACAAACACCAGCACAAACACCAGCAACAACACAAACACAAAACAAAAAAAACACCAGCAACTAACTACACAAATATAAAACAAAAAAAACACCAACAACTACACAAACACAAGCAACAAAAGACACCAACAACACAAACAAAAAAACACCAGCAACAACACAAACACTAGCACAAACACCAGCAACAACACAAACACAAAACAAAAAAAACACCAGCAACAGCACAAACTCAAGCAGCAACACATATAACAACACAAACACCAGTAACAATACCAAACAAAAAAACACAAGCAACTACACAAATACAAGCAGGAACACAAATAACAACAAACACCAGCAACAGCACAAACTACACCACACTAAACTACACTACACTAAACCACACTACACCACACTAAACTACACTACACCACACTAATCTACACTACAGTACACTAAACTACACTAAAGTACATTTAAACTACACCACACTAAACAACACTACACCAAACTACACTACACCACACTAAACTACACTACAGTACACTAAACTACATTAAACTACACTACAGTACACTAAACTACACTAAACTACACTACAGTACACTAAACTACACTACAGTACACTAAACTACCCTACACTACACTACACCACACTAAACTACTCTACACTACTCCAAACCACACTAAACTACACCACACTAAACTACACCACACTAAACTACACTACAGTACACTAAACTACACTACAGTACACTAAACTACACTACAGTACACAACTACACTACACTTAATTAAACTAAACTACACCACACCACACTAATCTACACTACAGTACACTAAACTACACTAAAGTACAATTAAACTACACCACACTAAACTACACATTACCACACTAAACTAAACTACACTACACTAAACTACACAAAACCACACTAAATTAAACTAATCTACACTACAGCGTATATAACACACACTTCTTATTGCAAATATAACACACACTTCTTATATCGTATATAACACGCACTTCTTATAGCGTATATAACACACACTTCTTATAGCGTATATAACACGCACTTCTTATAGCGTATATAACACGCACTTCTTATAGCGTATATAACACACACTTCTTATAGCGTATATAACACACACTTCTTATAGCGTATATAACACACACTTCTTATAGCGTATATAACACACACTTCTTATAGCGTATATAACACACACTTCTTATAGCGTATATAACTCACACTTCTTATATCGTATATAACACGCACTTCTTATATCGTATATAACACGCACTTCTTATAGCGTATATAACACACACTTCTTATAGCGTATATAACACACACTTCTTATAGCGTATATAACACACACTTCTTATAGCGTATATAACACACACTTCTTATAGCGTATATAACTCACACTTCTTATATCGTATATAACACACACTTCTTATAGCGTATATAACACACACTTCTTATTGCAAATATAACACACACTTCTTATATCGTATATAACACGCACTTCTTATAGCGTATATAACACACACTTCTTATAGCGTATATAACACACACTTCTTATAGCGTATATAACACACACTTCTTATAGCGTATATAACACACACTTCTTATAGCGTATATAACACACACTTCTTATAGCGTATATAACACACACTTCTTATAGCGTATGTAAAACACACTTCTTATAGCGTATATAACTCACACTTCTTATATCGTATATAACACACACTTCTTATAGCGTATATAACACACACTTCTTATAGCGTATATAACACACACTTCTTATAGCGTATATAACACACACTTCTTATAGCGTATATAACACACACTTCTTATAGCGTATATAACACACACTTCTTATAGCGTATATAACACACACTTCTTATAGCGTATATAACACACACTTCTTATAGCGTATATAACACACACACTTATAGCGTATATAACACACACTTCTTATAGCGTATATAACACACACTTATAGCGTATATAACACACACACTTATAGCGTATATAACACACACTTCTTATAGCGTATATAACACACACTTCTTATAGCGTATATAACACACACTTCTTATAGCGTATATAACACACACTTCTTATAGCGTATATAACACACACACTTATAGCGTATATAACACACACACTTATAGCGTATATAACACACACTTCTTATAGCGTATATAACACACACACTTATAGCGTATATAACACACACACTTATAGCGTATATAACACACACTTCTTATAGCGTATATAACACACACACTTATAGCGTATATAACACACACTTCTTATAGCGTATATAACACACACACTTATAGCGTATATAACACACACTTCTTATAGCGTATATAACACACACTTCTTATAGCGTATATAACACACACACTTATAGCGTATATAACACACACACTTATAGCGTATATAACACACACTTCTTATAGCGTATATAACACACACACTTATAGCGTATATAACACACACACTTATAGCGTATATAACACACACACTTATAGCGTATATAACACACACTTCTTATAGCATATATAACACACACACTTATAGCGTATATAACACACACTTCTTATAGCGTATATAACACACACACTTATAGCGTATATAACACACACTTCTTATAGCGTATATAACACACACACTTATAGCGTATATAACACACACACTTATAGCGTATATAACACACACACTTATAGCGTATATAACACACACACTTATAGCGTATATAACACACACTTCTTATAGCGTATATAACACACACTTATAGCGTATATAACACACACACTTATAGCGTATATAACACACACTTCTTATAGCGTATATAACACACACACTTATAGCGTATATAACACACACTTCTTATAGCGTATATAACACACACACTTATAGCGTATATAACACACACTTCTTATAGCGTATATAACACACACACTTATAGCGTATATAACACACACACTTATAGCGTATATAACACACACTTCTTATAGCATATATAACACACACACTTATAGCGTATATAACACACACACTTATAGCGTATATAACACACACTTCTTATAGCGTATATAACACACACACTTATAGCGTATATAACACACACACTTATAGCGTATATAACACACACTTCTTATAGCGTATATAACACACACACTTATAGCGTATATAACACACACTTCTTATAGCGTATATAACACACACACTTATAGCGTATATAACACACACTTCTTATAGCGTATATAACACACACTTCTTATAGCGTATATAACACACACACTTATAGCGTATATAACACACACACTTATAGCGTATATAACACACACTTCTTATAGCGTATATAACACACACACTTATAGCGTATATAACACACACACTTATAGCGTATATAACACACACACTTATAGCGTATATAACACACACTTCTTATAGCGTATATAACACACACACTTATAGCGTATATAACACACACTTCTTATAGCGTATATAACACACACACTTATAGCGTATATAACACACACTTCTTATAGCGTATATAACACACACACTTATAGCGTATATAACACACACACTTATAGCGTATATAACACACACACTTATAGCGTATATAACACACACACTTATAGCGTATATAACACACACTTCTTATAGCGTATATAACACACACTTATAGCGTATATAACACACACACTTATAGCGTATATAACACACACTTCTTATAGCGTATATAACACACACACTTATAGCGTATATAACACACACTTCTTATAGCGTATATAACACACACACTTATAGCGTATATAACACACACTTCTTATAGCGTATATAACACACACACTTATAGCGTATATAACACACACACTTATAGCGTATATAACACACACACTTATAGCGTATATAACACACACACTTATAGCGTATATAACACACACACTTATAGCGTATATAACACACACACTTATAGCGTATATAACAAACACACTTATAGCGTATATAACAAACACACTTATAGCGTATATAACACACACACTTATAGCGTATATAACACACACACTTATAGCGTATATAACACACACACTTATAGCGTATATAACACACACACTTATAGCGTATATAACACACACTTCTTATAGCGTATATAACACACACACTTATAGCGTATATAACACACACTTCTTATAGCGTATATAACTCACACACTTATAGCGTATATAACACACACACTTATAGCGTATATAACACACACTTCTTATAGCGTATATAACACACACTTCTTATAGCGTATATAACACACACACTTATAGCGTATATAACACACACTTCTTATAGCGTATATAACTCACACACTTATAGCGTATATAACACACACACTTATAGCGTATATAACACACACTTCTTATAGCGTATATAACACACACACTTATAGCGTATATAACACACACACTTATAGCGTATATAACACACACTTCTTATAGCGTATATAACACACACACTTATAGCGTATATAACACACACACTTATAGCGTATATAACACACACTTCTTATAGCATATATAACACACACACTTATAGCGTATATAACACACACACTTATAGCGTATATAACACACACTTCTTATAGCGTATATAACACACACTTCTTATAGCGTATATAACACACACTTCTCACTGAGTAGACACAGATTTCAGCAGGAATCCAGTGTAATCCTGTTATGGAGATTCAGACAGGAGTAAAGTCCCACAGACACTTCAGTAATAACTCCATCACTCATACCCACGCCTGAAACTAATCCCACCTGAATAGGGTTTAACACGCAGGAGCATTGGGACTTACGCAAATACAGTAAGGACACAAAACCAGATCGTCCACACCAAACCATCGTCTCGGGTGACTCCCTGTCCGGACAGTTTCCACGGCAACAGCTAATTTGGTTTTTTGCTTGCTCAGTGTATTGTTTTTCGGGCCTGTTCGAGTCTCCTAACCATGCATTTCCATACCAACAATGGAGTCTGGTGAGAAGCAGTTAACCTTCTGACCTCAGAGGGAACAAAAGACTGGATCTTAAACCCTACGTGACTCTACCAATGTGTTCATGCCCTGGGGAACCAAAAAAAACCACAACAAACTACCAAATAATTTCCTGTAATAATTGAGGTTATAAATATGGTTAGAGTTGGGTGTAAACTAAAGCTAAAGCTATGAAGAACTAGCTACATGCTACAAATTGGGTCACTCCGGCTCTGATCTCCACAACACTGGGCTTTATTTACTTTACTGTCCAATTACAACTCAAAAGCAATACATTAATCCGCTCAATTACACCGAAAACAAACATCATTCGTAAGTCCCTTACAAAGAAAATATATCATGGTCCGTGACATCGGAGTGACGTAGGGCCGCCTTCCTGTGGGCTCACCCCCTGCAGGAGGGACCGTAAGGGACGGTGCTGCGAGGATTGGGCAGCAGTCGAAGGCAGGGGCCTGCTTAGACTGCTGCCCCCGCGACCCGAATTACGGATAAGCGGGAAAAAATGGATGAAAAAAAAAGGATGAACAAACATCATTTGTCAACTTTACTCACATATTACAGCAATTTCACACCTAAAAGCACTAAAACATTCCCTACAACATGGGTCTTTAACCGGCGTTCTACGACCCCTAGGGGGTCCGTGGCGTTACTGCAGGGGGTCCGCTAATTAATGTTGTTTTTTGTTTTTTTATATTATAGATAAAAAGAACAAAGACAAAACATACAATAAAATAAATTATAATTATTACATTAAAGTTCTATTAAACTTAAAGCTGATGTTCATGTAAATGTTTCATTGTCCAGCTGATAGTAAAAGGAAAATGTATGAAACTGCAAGTCTATTAAAATAAAAGACTTTAAACAACTCAATACATTGTGATTTTAATTGCATAACATATCATTATTATTATTATTATTTTTTTATTATTATTATTATAATTATTATATTGCTTTGATGCATAATTCCTTTCGAAAGATTTGAAAGTATATAAAATATACAAACAATGATGCATAAACAACAATTTCTTAAATATCTTAAAATAATATTCAGGGGCTTGACCTGAAGAATGTGAGACCCCTGCCCTACAATATTTCCGGTGATGGAACCGGAATTTTCCTCATTAATCATTTATAGTGAGAATGGATTTTAATTCAAACCTCTAAAGATAATCCAGATAACAAAATATGGACATTTTTATCAAAACATGACAAATAACATCACAATTCTGAGATCTCTCCACTTTTCATTTGTTTTTATTTCACAATAAAAGGTTGGAATGTGAACTGGGAGCCGTTCAGCTTCTTCTCCAAGTTACATCATTACATACACTCACTGTCTGTCTGTTAGTCTATATGTCTTTGCTGAGCTTCACATTCTGGATCATCTGCTCTTAGAAACACACACTGTTTATAACTTGAAATAATTAGACCTCAGGTGACAAATCTGTACCCCATAATCTGCCTTTCTTCATCCTCAGGAGGGGTTTTCTCCTGGTCAGGATCATGGAGGATCCATACCAACACCTGCCTCCTGTCCTCCACTGCTTTTATCATTCCATAAATGAGTAGTGCACGCAGGATAAATACTGTGTGTTATGAGTTCTGGACTTGCTGTATCAATGAGTTCTGGACTTGCTGTATCAGAGAGGAAGTGAATCCTCAGCTAGTGAAAGATTGTCTCAGATATTTTGTGTAAACGAGGCCAAAGAGTGAGAAATGAGATTCCAATGCTCAATATATAATGAAGTAATCTCTCTCTCTCTCTCTCTCTCTCTCTCTCTCTCTCAGTCCAGGACTTTTGTCAACAGTACACTCTCAATGTCACGAGGGACGTCGCTAGATCATTAAAAGCTCTGGAGAAGTAGTGGAAGTCCAGCGTTTGGGGACCACAGGAAATCGAGGGCGCGATGAAGCCCTCAAGCACAAAAAGGCTAGGATGAATGACCTGTTAGACATTACAGCACAGGGGGCGCTGGTCCGCTCACGCTTCAAGAATGCGGCTGAGATAGGGTTAGGGTTAGGGTTAGGGTTAATCTAAATTCTTCTTTAGTCTAGAGCTGGAGAATGGACGGAAAAGATTCATGCATGCGGTGTGAACGGAGTCAGGGGATCTCTTATCGGAGCCCACTGAAATTCGCAGGCAGACAGTGACCTTCTATGAGAAGCTGTACAGCAGTGAACTGTCAGAGGCACAGATAGCGGAGGAAAGTTTCCTTGTGGACTTGCCTAAGCTCTCTGAGCAAGCAGCCAGAGAGATGGATGGGGAGTTGACGCTGGTTGAACTTCACAAGGCCCTCCAAGGCATGGAGAACGGGTGGGCGCCGGGTATAGACGGTCTCCCTGTCGATTTTTACAAAGCCTTTTGGGCAGTGATAGGGGAGGATGTGCTAGAGGTCCTGAGGGACAGTGTACGGAGAGGAAAGCTCCCATTGAGCAGTAGGAGAGCCGTTCTGACCCTACTGCCAAAGAAGGGAGACCTGACCCACCTGAAAAACTGGCGCCCGGTCTAATTACTGTGCACTGATATCAAACTTCTCTCAAAAGCATTAGCTTCGAGACTAACTAAGGTGATGGAGCAGATCACTCACCGGGAACAGTCGTACTGTGTGCCTGATAGGTCGGTATTTGATAACGTTCATTTGATTCGTGATATTTTGGACGTCTCCAGGCTATTGGGATTGAAGACTGGCCTGATTTTTCTAGACCAGGAAAAGGCTTTTGACCGGGTTGAGCATCAGTATTTGTGGAAGGTGCTGGAAACCTTTGGGTTCAACCCAGGTTTCATGGCCATGATCAAGGTG
>NC_139576.1:37991687-37999187 GCF_946808225.1 Silurus aristotelis | reverse complement strand
AGGCAGTGCTGAGGTTATCAGATGGATAACATTCAGCAGAGTTACACCTCCACTCACCTGCTACCTCAAAGTGAGACATGAGACAGCAGCAGGACAACAGTGAACACAGAAAAGGAGAAGAAACTGAATGGAAATGGAGGGAGAGGGAGAAGAGAAAAAACCCCAGAATATTGTAGAGATACAGAGAGACAGATGATGATTCAGGAGAATGAAGATAAGATCTTTATGTTAAGTGTGGATTTAAGGAATCTTCAGTCAGCGGTCATGGAGCAGAGTCAGGAGAAATTCTCTAAAAACGAGTCAATAGATAGATAGAGTGGGAGAGAGTGGGAGAAAAAGAGAGAAAAGTGGATAAAGTGGGACAGTTGAAGGTAAAGTGAGACCTGAGGGCTGATATGATGAAGAGATATAAAGGTGATGAATAAAAAAGTAAAGCTCTGTTGAACATCTCTGAGAGGAGGAGAAGATTTACGGTGTATCTGAAACCCACTCTCCCTCACACTGATGTTAAATCCACAGAGACGCTCAGGTCAGTGGCGTGGAACAGGAAGGAGCAGCGAGACTGAAGCTGGTGTGGTTTTGGCCGCATCATAACTCACAGCGCTGCCATTATGCCTCAAGGGCGAAAGAAGGTGCAAGTGATATTTCATCTCTCGCTTCTCAGGTGCTAAAACATATTAATGTCCTCTGTGTCGTATTTATGAGCCTCAGCGCCGTTGTTTCCTCTGCAGCTCGGGGAAGTGCGTCCTTACTGTAACAACAAGAAACATCTCAGACTCTCTACCTTCAGCTTCTCCTCTCCTTCTCTTCCTCACATTTTCATCACCACTCCAAAACCTTCTAACATCATGATCACATGTTCAGCACCTAGCGCTTAACCTAACTCCTGGTTAAAACAGATTTATTAAACACCTGAGCATGATGGGGGTCATTTCACGAGGTGAATATCAGTGCTTCTGCTGGAGATGATGTGTGTGGAGGTGCAGTTGTGGCTACAGTGAAAGGAGACGTGTTGAATTGTGTTCATTGGGTTTTTTGCTTTAGTGATGACGTTCATTCTGACTGTAAGAGATTCCTGTGCGTGATGTATAGTAATGGCATTAAGAGATGGATTGTTTCAGGTAGAACATCACTGAAGGTCTTGAGGGTGAAAAACAACCCCCTGGTACTGCTGTATACCCCACACTGTTGCAGATTTCTGCACTCTGATTGGTCAGAAGGTGTAACTACAGTTACAGTTCTAACTGTAGTGCAGGTTCACATTAACACACTGAGCTCTGAGTCGTGATGGTTTCCATAGTAACCTGTACTGCTCCATGTAGTCTACAAATAAGTGTGCTGATGATCAGTTTCCTTTAACTGAACTCCACCCAAGTGGTTTATCATGTGTCCTGTTACAGCACGTCCTTATTTCACCCAAAGTTTTATTACTGTTCACGTTCCTGAAGCAGATTCCCTGCAGTGCAGCTTAGTCATAATAATCATCATAATAATAATAATAATAATAATAATAATAATAATAATAATATATTAGTTGTTATAATGAACGTAAGGCACTAAAGTGAAACTCAATAATGAAACCCTGTAAAACAGTAAACATGTCACACTTTTTTAGCACATCATTTCTGTACCTGTGTTTCAGTGTGTGTGTGTGTGTGTGTATGTGTGTGTGTGTGTGTGTGTGTGTGTGTGTGTGTGTGTGTGTGTGTGTGTGTGTGTAAGGGATATGGGATGAGAGGAGTGTGAGATTAGAGAGAAACTGGCATGCTCTAAAACAGAGAAGAGAACAAAAGAAAGGTGATGGAGTGAGATGTTTCTCCACAGTCAGGACCATGTGTGACGACGTGTTCAAGTCCTTAGAAAGACAGGAATATCAGAGTGTTTTTGAGGACATTTAGCTTGTCCCCATGAGGATCACTACACTTTAACTAGTCTTAATTTAAAAACTAAATCTGAAATGTAATTATATCCAGTAATACTCACATGGATAACAAGGCACTCACACTCACACTCACACACACACACACACACACACACACACACACACACACAAACGGGCGCACACACACACACACACGCGTCTTGTAGGCACCTTCACTCCACTCTCTGGGTGATGGAAGAAATGCCTGCATCAGCAATTCCTCCTCCACTGCTTGACCTTCTTGATGAGTGCTCCCTTTAATTAAAGTGTGTGTGTGTGTGTGTGTGTGTGTGTATGTGTGTGTGTGTGTGTGTGTGTGTGTGTGTGTGTGTGAGTGTGTGTGTGTGTGTGTGTGTGTGTGTGTGTGTGTGTGTGTGTGTGTGTGTGTGTGTGTGTGTGTGTGTGTGTAAGACAGACGTCCTGAGAAGCCATTAGGAGAGTAGGGGGATTTTTAAACTGCGAGTTCAGGCATGACAGAGATCTTTTGTCATCTTCAAAAGAGAATCAACACAGAACTCTCTCACACACACACACACACACACACACACACACACACACACACACACACACACACACACACCACACACACACACTTTAACTCTATCTATATTAAATATCTAATGAAATGTATACTACTTGGTCTTATTCTTGGTCAGCAGTGTAGGTTTGCTAAACGTTTGAAGTTCATGATTATTAATGTTAGCAGATTGTTGTGATTAGCGGTGTTTAGCATCCACAATAAAGCTTACTAAGCTAGCATAGACTCAAACCCAGTGGGCGTGTCTCTCTGGGCGATTACCTGGCACGAATGTCACTGATTGGCTGCCTGAACCTGTCTGCGTGAATCAGAGATCAGCCCCAGTGTCACTCCACAATTCTCCAGATTATTCTGTGGGTTAAAGGCTGCTGGAGGTTCTGTAGAAAATACGACTCTGTTTCACTTTGCCGTTAACCAACAGTGTAAGAGATCTCACCACACCCCTGAGGAACATCTGATCACACCTGGCAGTCCATCAGTAAAAACTCAACAGCGTGTGTGTAGACGCAGACAAAACCACACCAACGATCTTCATTTACTGCTAACGAGCGGCTCCTGTAGAGCAGGACATGCCCCCTGGGGGCGGGGCATCAACGTCCTTCTGAAAGTTTACAGTGGTCAGAACCCCAAAATAATACACACGTGTGTGATTGTTGATCAATAATTACACCCCTTTCACTACACACGATTCGCCAATAAACAGCCGGGAGAACAGTCCACAAACATCTGCCCTCGGAATAGAACAGGTCCTTCATGAACTCTGGCAGTGGTGGAAAGTAATGAAGCAAAAATTTAATTTGTTAATGTACTTTTTTTTAAAGTAATTAATTAAATTAATTTGTTAATGTACTTGAGGAGGTTTTTTGCGTATTTTTACTGAAGTAATTCTATTTGGGGTCTTTTACTTTAACTTCACATTTCAAAGTCATTTGACATTTGACTGAGTCTCTACTTTAACTCCACTACACGCTTTGTGTTCTTCCTCCACCACTGGATGCCGTGTAGATGCCCAACCCCAGCACACCACCACAGCGCAGCGTTACCAGCTCTGTGTCCCAACACCACACCAGGCACTGTATTAATACAGCATCATGCGGTTACCATGACAACGTCCAAAACTGCATACTTCCATATCAGATCCAGGTCCAGTATGTGAACAAAACACCCGTTACCTCACAATGATACATACTACAGTACAGTATGTGGAAAGCAGTACCACTGGTTACCATGACTACATCCTACACTGCATACTTCAGCAGCACTAAGGATGTAAGTACCGCCTTCTGGTCACCATGGTTACGTATTACACCAATACTCTTGTGTATGACGTGCCAAAGAGTACAGCTGTATTCCAATTGCTATGGCAGCGTCCGGACGCGTACACCGTGTTCCGTGTGTAGTAACAGATGCACGTCACCATGGCTACAGCAGCACCGTGTAGTGGGTTTTAGTACGGCAGTTATTCCTCAACTTCTCTCTCGCGGGCCCCGTAAGCGTGCGTGTGCGTATATGTGCACGCGCAGACCGGTTTCACGGTCTGTACGGTGCGGGAAAAAAATAAATGAACACAGACGTTAAATGCACAGACCTTGACGGGAGAGCTGCGCGTGGCTCTGGGCGAGTCCCGGACCGCGGTACCGGGGGGTGAGGCGGTACCGAGCGGCCGCACGGGTGCGCGGTGTTTCAGGCCGTCCAGGAGGCGCACGAGCAGGATGTTGGCTGGTAGATCGTCGACGCCGCAGTCCACCAGCACGCGGCACTCGGGGCAGCGCAGTTCGCGGCGCGAGCTCACGATGCTCTCGAGGCAACGGCGGCAGAAGGTGTGCTGGCACGGAAGAACCTTCGCGCTTGCGTCCAGCCGCTCCAGGCACACGGAGCACTCCAGGAGATCCAGCAGCGAAGACTCGTCCATCTTCAGCTCTCAGCCCCGCGGCGCTAACACACACTCCCGATCACCGAGCACGGAGCGAGCGCGCGCATCCCGACCACTGACCCCCGATCCTTCGTGACGCGCGCGCGCGCTCGCTCTCCTCGTCTCTCTCTCTCTCTCTCTCTCTCTCTCTCTCTCTCTCTCCCCCGCAGCTGGTCGAGAAACGATGATGGGCTTTTTTCCCTAATATAACCACGCCCCCTAGCGGAGGTCTCCACGCTGTGATTAGTCAGCGGTCACCATGGTCACACTCGAAATGGCAACGTGAAAGAAAAGGAAAACGTGAAGCTTCACGTGGAAATTGAAGAATCGTCACACCGCAGAAAAGTTCCCCCAAAAGAGAAACATTCACCTCATTATTCACAAAACAACATCTTCTTTCCAACCAGAAACTTTGTACTCCATTATTCTAATAATTATTCAAACATCTGCAGAAACCTTCTAAGTTTATAAAAATACATTCTCTGGACTTTCTATTAATTATTCCTTATTATACAATATTAACAAAATCAACTCAAACCCAGGATTATAACACTCACCTCGCGCCATGGACCCCCACTGGGTAACTATAAACGGGGGAATAATTCTAATATTGGTGTTAAAATAATCACTTAACCTCGTCTTTAGGGCGGGGCTTGGGGCGGGGCTTCACACCTGTAATCTTTAACTGGATATTTCATTTTAATCCACTCTGATTTCCTGTCAGTCATCAGATCATCTGTGGTATTGCTTCTGATTTATTGCCTCTTTTGTGGCAGGTAAAAAACTCAATGTGGTGCATTAGATATGCACTAGAATGTGTGTGTGTGTGTGTGTGTGTGTGTGTGTGTGTGTGTGTGTGTGTGTGTGTGTGTGTGTGTGTGTAAGTGACCCATTTAGAGGTTCCTGTAAATGTTGCACCACTAACCACAGCATACTTTGAGAACATTAATATGCTGACATCAAGTTGTTTTATTCCCACACACACTCATCTACTCATCCATCATTTGCAGGAATGAAACGCTGCTGCAGGAGACAGGGTCTGAAGGAGACACTGTTTTAGTAATACAGCTGTCAAAGTTCAGTAAATCAGGTGAAGAAGTGCAGCAGGAACAGAGAGTCCAGTAGCCTGATGGTGGCAGTGTGCTGGACATAAGGTAAAGTGAGGTGAAGTGTGTGCAAGGTGAAGGATCTGGATGGCATCAGTAAGGAATTTGTGCTGGTGGTGAGAAGCTTTGGAGGTGATAGACCTGCAGCAGGGATGTTCACCTAAAAGACCAAAGACAGCTCTGAGGTTCCCACTGCTCCTCTTAACCCCAATGGGCAGAAATCCAGTGTTTTGGTAAATTCACAGGCAAAAATATTTTCAGGCCAGTGGATGACTGTAGTCTGGACTTTTGCAGAGTGTCTCTGATGAAGACCAGAGCTTTGGCCAAACCCAGGTGAAGCATTGGGGCATAATGCTGTGGTTCTGCTTTTTTTCACCTGAGCCCGGGGAGCCAGAGGGAATCATGGATATCTCCAAATACCAATTAGTCTGAAGGATCACACAGCAGGGTTAGACAGAACAGGTTAATCCAAAGTATTAAACAGTGAGATTGGAGATAAGAAGCTGATTGTAAATCTTAAACATGGATTAGGATTAGGGGTGTGTTCTATAGGGTCAAAAGGTGAGATTAGGAATTAAAGAATGATTATAAGAGGATAAACAGTGGGATTAGGTCGGCACCAAAAGCAGAATATGAGATGTTTTATGGGTAACAGCTGTCATTAAAACAGTAAAAATAATTGTAGTCTCTTTTTATGAATTCTACTTCACATTTATTGTTTTGACCTTTACCTCAGAAGTAACTATTTGTCTCCATCTAGTGGTGAAAAGAACACATTGTTTTTATTATTATTCTTACAAAGTGACATTTTATTACATTTATACCACATATTTTAATATAATTGTATTTATTAAAGAATAACATCATACTTGTAACCATTTATATCTACATTTATTTTTGTCTCTTACCAACATACTGTAATCCAGAAACTCCACAGTCTTTCATAACTGACTGTAATAAAGTGCTGATACTGGAGACTCCTTCTACAAATATTAAATATATAAAATATTAAAAACTCATGGTTGCTCTTTGTTCTGTTACACCAACAACACACAACCAGCCCCTGAGTTACACCTACAACACACAACCAGCCCCTGAGTTACACCTACAACACACAACCAGCCCCTGAGTTACACCTACAACACACAACCTGCCCCTGAGTTACACCTACAACACACAACCTGTCCCTGAGTTACATCTACAACACACAACCTGCCCCTGAGTTACATCTACAACACACAACCTGCCCCTGAGTTACACCTACAACACACAACCTGTCCCTGAGTTACACCTACAACACACAACCAGCCCCTGAGTTACACCTACAACACACAACCAGCCGCTGAGTTACACCTACAACACACAACCAGCCGCTGAGTTACACCTACAACACACAACCTGCCCCTGAGTTACACCTACAACACACAACCAGCCTCAATTTATCTGCTGTAGTTCACACCATCACTTCGTCCTTATAGTCTTCATGTTCTTCACTGGGCTCCTCAGTCAGAGACAGACAGTCTGATTGCTAGTTTGGTTATATACAGTGTGTTAGCATTAGCACTGTTGTTTCACCACTGTTTCATTGTATTTGCATTATATTTTACACACTATACATTTTATAGCTACAAACGCAGAGTTGGATAAATAGCCACTAAATTGTGGTGTATAATTGATATTTGTCTCCATCTAGTGGCCACAATAGCACATTGCACATATAATCTGTAAGTGTTGATCGAGAAAAGAAAAGTCACTCCTGTTATACTGTTAGAGTTTGTTAGAGTTCAGTAAAGTTAAATGGGATTGAAAAGGTCAACGAAATGGTAGAAATAACTTTCACTTCCCTTCACTTTTACAGGTCTCCCCCCGAACAGACAAAGAGCAAACACAAACCCTCTACTGCATCCATTATTACATTTTCATGGAAAGAAGAAAAGCTATATGAAAAAATATTTGCTAAATGATTGAGTCAGAATTGTAAGAACAGAGAAGAAACGTGTTATTTTGTGTTTCCTTTCCACCA
>NC_139576.1:37966167-37978667 GCF_946808225.1 Silurus aristotelis | reverse complement strand
ATGGTGATTAAATGATGGACACATCAGTGTGAAAAGAGTTTGGTGATGGTTTCACTGGTTGGTAATGGTGTTTGTAGTAGAGAACATTAGACCTTCAGCAGGAACTGTTTAAACCCTGCTGAGATATCCTCACACACCCGAGTCAGAAATCAGGCAGGTTTTATTTTTTTACCATTTGTAATTAAAGACCTCACATTGAGTCCTGAGGAGCTTCAGTGGTCCAAAAGTATGCAGAAGAAAACACGGAGGTGAAGACGAGCCGCCGCTTGCCGACTAATCTGCAAATTACAGTCACACACACGGCAACGTTCACATCTGATAATTAACCCAAAATATGAAACATCCGGAGGGTGTCTGTGTGCGTCTGTGTGCGTCTGCGTGTGTGTGTGTGTGCGCGTCTGTGTGTGTGCGTGTCTGTGTGTGTGTGCGGTTCTGTGTGTGTGTGTGTGCGTGTCTGTGTGTGTGTGTGCGCGTCTGTGTGTGTGTGTGCGTGTCTGTGTGTGTGTGTGTGTGTGCGCGTCTTTGTGTGTATGTGTTTGTGTGCGCCTGAGTGTGTACGTCTGTGTGTGTGTGTGTGTGTGCGCCTCTGTGTGTGTATGTGTTTGTGTGCGCGCCTGAGTGTGTACGTCTGTGTGTGTGTGTGTGTGTGTGTGTGCGCGTCTGTGTGTGTGTGTGTGTGTGCGCCTGTGTGTGTGAAAGAGACGTTTATAAGCCTCACAGTAAACACACAGATCCACATTAATTATCAGAACATCCTGTACAGTGTTACTGAGGAACTGCAGCTTATCATTAGCATTAACGCCATGAGCTAAATCTTAGCATCTTTAATAACGATCTCACCTCATCATCAGCTCCAACATCAGGATTTTTATTATTCAGAAATAAAAGCTAGCGCTAGTAGCTACGAGGGAACATCTCACAGCTGGAACGGATCAGTAACGACGTCCTGCAGCAGGAAAACTTCACACTTTCTTCTGCAAAAAAAACCCAGCAATCACGCTCCACTTAGCAATTAGTGAGTGAGAGATTCCACTTCAGCTGTCAGTGCTCAGAGATCAACACACGGCTCTCAGGAGCAAGGCTCAGCTCTTCACCAGCGCTAACGTGGAGGAGATGTTTTTACTCCCATTAGAGGAACTCCATCCTTTTGTTCATATGAAGCTCAAACCAACCTGCAGTCATGCTAACGTTAATGCAGGCTAATCCTGGTTTTATCACTCTGCACAGGAAGTAGATGTTTTCTTCACATTTCCTGCAGATCTAAAACACGTTACACACACGGTTTAGACATGCTTCTGGAACCTCACCTCCTGTTCTATCTCCTCTAACTGTTCCAGAATCTGCTTCACATCTGATTAAAGTGTGACTAATAATGATGTTCTTTTTCAGGTATGAGGAGCACACCAACAAACCGTGGCTCTGGAACATCATCCACCAGCACCACCACGTTCCCTCACGCTGAGAGAGGTGCAGGAACAACACAGGAACATCACACACACACACACACACACACACACACACACACACACACACACACACACACACAGACAGACAGACAGACAGACAGACAGACAGACAGACAGACAGATAGACAGATAGAAGCAGGAGCAGTGTGAAGGTGTGAGTTTGTAGTAGATGTTTGTTACATCTCTCTCTCTCTCTCTCTCTCTCTCTCTCTCTCTCTCTCTCTCTCTCGTATTACAGATCTATCAGGACAGGGTCACCTAGCAACAGCCCTCATCATCGCCATGTCAACTATCTTCATCATGGCCATCGCCATAGTGATGATCATCATGTTTTACATCCTGAAAGCTAAACCGAGCAGCCAAGGTGAGAGAATATTACACTGCTGTGTGAATGTGAGATGTTCATCAGGCACATGAAGCTTCAGCATGGAATATCACGTGTGTGTACAGCATATAGTGAGAAGCAGGAACACACACAACGTAAATGTACTATGGTCATGTGATGTACACACTCAAAACAGGTTTCTGATGGTCTCTAGTGGTTCCTAACAGATTTCTGATTATCTTTAATGGGTTCTAACAGGTTTCTGATGGTCTCTAATGGATCCTAACAGGGTTCTGAAAATGAACCCCAGACGATGTTAATCCTAAAAGATGGGACCTTCATACACCAGCTTACTGTTTCATCTCCCAGTGTTAATGGTGTTTAGCTGTAACTCTTAGCAATTAGCATCAGCTCAGTGGGGGGGGGGGGTCATATGATGCGCACACATACACACACACACACACACACACACACACACACACACACAATTACACACGCATAAACACGTGCGCACACACACAAACACGCGCACACGCACTCACTCACACACACTCACTTACACACGCATAAACACGCGCACGCACTCACACACACAAACATGCACGCACACATACACACACACTCAAACCCGCACACACTTAAACACGCGTGCACACAATCACACACAAACACGTGCGCGCACACACACACACACACACATTCACTCACTTAAACAAATAAAGGCAAATCCACGCACATCTCTAATAAAAAAAACCTAACATTTAAATGAACTGCAGTTTCAGAACACAAAAAGTTTTTATACTTTCATTCATTTAGTAACTAGTGTGTGTGTGTGTGTGTGTGTGTGTGTGTGTGTGTGTGTGTGTGTGTGTTTCAGCATGCTGTACAGGTCAGATGGTAAAAAATGTCGAAGCTCCAACTAACAAACAGGAGGAAAAAAAAGAAACTCAAGGTGGGAATGTAAATAATAATGGGGATGGAGTGATGAGTGGAGGAGTAGTGGGGAATGGAGGGATGAGGTGTGGGAAAAGGTCTTCATCGTGTGTGTGTGTGTGTGTGTGTGTGTGTGTGTGTGTGTGTGTGTGTGTGTGTGTGTGTGTGTGTGTGTGTAGAGAATGCTGTGATATTCACAGAGAAGGACGAGTTCAAACCTCCTCCAACCAAAGCAGTGAAAAGGTAAGGAACATTTTTTATAACCCTTGAAGACGTGTGTGTGTGTGTGTGTGTGTGTGTGTGTGTGTGTGTGTGTGTGTGTGTGTGTGTGTGTGTGTGTGTGTGTTCTGTTCCACCTGAACCATGGAGCTTTGTGAGTGGTAATGAATTCACCTTAGGATGAGTTCCAGCTGCTGACGTCACTGCAGCGTCCTCATCTTCTCATCCTGTGTTTCTGGGATGCAAACATTATGTGGTTTAGGGTAGTTTGATGAAAACACACCTCAGGGGTGATGGAGAGATCTCTCACTCACACACACACACACACACACACACACACACACACACACACACACACACACACACACACAGAGGGAAGAATGAGGCGAGTGTTTCTCCTTCAGACATTTGGTGCAGGGAGACACGACACTGAGTCAGTAATTACACTCATCATCTCTCTCTCACACACACACACACACACACACACACACACACACACACACACACACACTCCTTACACACACACTCCACACTCCTCACACGCACACACTCACACACACACACACACACACCACACACACACACACACACACACACCACACTACTTACACACACTCCTCACTCCTCACACACACACTTCACACTTCACACTCCTCACACACACACACACACACACTTCCTCGTCTCTCACTCATCTTACTTTCATCTCCATCTAGTCTCACTCAGCTTTCACTGTTGTCTCACACGTGTGTGTGTGTGTGTGTGTGTGTGTGTGTGTGTGTGTGTGTGTGTGTACCAGAATTGTTTAACACAAGTGTACAAGTAACATAATACCGTAATAACATAGTTATAAGTTTCATCTTATTCTAGCAATTAGCATAGCTAACACTAAAGTAGATGTTAGCGTAATGAGCTAACCCTGTGCTAGAACATTTACATTTACATTTACATTTACATTTTCGTTTTTGTTTTCAGTGAAAACGACGCGTCATCTGAGAACGAGCAGCTGCTGAGCCGTAGCATCGACAGTGATGAGGAAGCAGCGCAGGAGAAACAGGGAGCTACTGATTTGTGTCTTCTATCACTTGTTCATCTCACTCGAGACAAGACCTGCTCCAACACCACCGTCAACACCAACAACACCGTCAACAACACCGTCAACAACAACAACAACTGCAGCAGGACTGTGGGGGTGAGACCAGAGACCAGCGAGAACATTCACAACCTTCTACACAGTGAACACTTCACATTAAACATTACGCTAAATTAGATACAGATCAGAGGATGCTAAGCTAATCGTGGCTAATCCAGAGCTAATCACAGGCTAATCCAAAAATAATCCCACAGCTAAAGGATAGAAATAGTAACTGAATATAATCATTAATTAAATATTTAAATTTATTATTTAATTTGATTTCATTCGAACAGGAAACTACAGATTCGGGGACACAAACATACACACCAACACACACACACACCCACACACACATGCACACACTCACACACACACACATTTCTACAGATTCGGGGACACAAACATACACACCAACACACACACACCCACACACACATGCACACACTCACACACACACACACCCACACACCCAAACACACATGCACACACACACACTCATACACACACAAACACACACACCCATACTCATACACACACAAACACACATGCACACACTCGCACACACACACACTCACACACACACCCACACAAACACACATGCACACACTCACACACACACCCACACTCATACACACACAAACACACACATCCATACACACACACACACAAACACACACACACACACCCACACACCCAAACACACATGCACACACACACACACACACACACACTCATACACACACAAACACACACACCCATACTCATACACACACAAACACACATGCACACACTCGCACACACCCACACACACACACCCACACAAACACACATGCACACACTCACACACACACCCACACTCATACACACACAAACACACACACCCATACACACAAACACACACACACACACCCACACAAACACACATGCACACACTCACACACACACCCACACTCATACACACCAACACACACACACCCACACACACACCCACACAAACACCCATGCACACACTCACACACACACCCACACTCATACACACCAACACACACACCCACACACACATGCACACACTCACACACACACACCCACACACCCAAACACACATGCACACACGCACACACCCACTCACACACACACCCACACTCATACACACACAAACACACACACCCACACACAAACACACATGCACACACTCGCACACACCCACACACACACACACACACCCACACAAACACACATGCACACACTCACACACACACCCACACTCATACACACACAAACACACACACCCATACACACACAAACACACACACACACACAAAAATCGGCATGTGTGTTTGTGTTGTTGCAGATTCACAGTCGGAGGAAGAAGATCCTGGAGTTGTACGCTAAAGCGTGTAGCGTTGCTGAAGGTCAGTCTTCTGTTATATGTTACATTTTCTCTCCTATATGAGGAAAGTTTCTGGTGTTCAGAGTCGGGTTCTGCACCGAGCTTCAGCCGCTCTATGACTGTATAGAGGATAATAAGAGCAGGTGATGGAGCCCTTACTGATATTCAACATTTCTGACACTTTAGTGACCTTCATCAAGCTCCTGAGATGCTGGAAGGGTTTTATTATGGTTTAAAGCACAGTTATGAATTCTAGAATGAAATAAATTTAAATAAAGAATTGAATGCCAGCATCAGCGTCTGAAGGTCCTGTTAAAGGAGATGCTCCTCACTCGAGCTCATCTCCAGTCCAGGATCATGTCTAATTAGGAAACGCCTCTTTTTTAGACAAGCTCCGCCCATTGTGTGTAATTCTCACTGGTTTCCTCTGTTCCACATGAAGTTTGAGTCTCATTGTCTGGTGCTGTGATGGAGGTTTGCTGGTTTTTATACAGTTATTATAGAATGTGTTTTTCCAAAATACTGTGAGAACTTCATCCAGCACTGAGGCATGATCTGACTCAGCATCTTTCCTCTTAGAGGATCAGGAATAATCGGTTCTGAGTTTATAGAATGTAATTAAAGTGCGGTTTGGTGATGGAGAAAGTGAGTATGGAGGACATCTGTCCCACGTCTTTCACGTCTTGAAGGCATTAAATCTGAACAAACAAAGCAGGACATTTAGTACCAGGCTTTTCTACAGCGATCCACTCGACTCGCACGGCTTTTTAATCGTAATGTTTTGACAGAGAAATGAATGCCACTTGCTGAGAATGACACTGAGCATGAACACTGACCTCTTAGAAGCTCGGGGGAATGTACTCCACCAAACACACACCACAGTCGTTCTCCACATCACCCTGAACTGCAGCAAGGGGACAGGATCAGTCTCAGGAACTTTGTGAAGTGGAAATCAGGACACGGTCCAGCTGGAGTCAGAGCTCTGAACCTGGAGCCAATTAATCTCAAAGACGAAGCTGGAAAGATTCTGAAATGAGATATTACAAAGGTTTAAAGTAGCAAAGCACCAAAAAAACATCTCACACGATGAACATCAGCCTAAATTTAATCCCATCTGCTGCTGAAGTGCACGAGTTGATCTGCACTGCACTAAGGTTTCATCCCCCTTTTTAA
Organism: Silurus aristotelis; assembly: GCF_946808225.1. Taxonomy (NCBI): domain Eukaryota; kingdom Metazoa; phylum Chordata; class Actinopteri; order Siluriformes; family Siluridae; genus Silurus; species Silurus aristotelis. The sequence continues at coordinate 37,972,026 of NC_139576.1, read as the reverse complement.
CTTTTCCACATGTGGACTAAAATGGACTTAATCAGAGGTATACGTCACAGTATACCCCATAATACTCTAGGGGGCAGTATGTAAATGCCCTGACTCCGATGTCACATGATTAGACCTGTGTGTATATAAAGGGTCACATGATGTTAATATAAAAACATCTGAGAACAAACACACCTTATCTATCAGGGTCAGGTGGGTTTGGAAACCCAGGGAAAGGTTCTGGGAAAGAACATAACAGGCTGAATCTCCAGCATGACCCTACCACCACCATGCTTCAGGGTTAGGGTTAGGTGGTGGCACATGACGTGGAGAAGTCTTTGTTGTGGAGATTTGTTAGAAATCCCATATGCTGCTTTAATGCTTTTTAGATCTGCAGAAAATCACGAATACTTCATCAGAAAATTATTTTGTTACATTCTTGTTTCTCCTCCTGAAGGTCTGAGTCCAGTGGAGTTGCCTTTCGACTGCCTAGAGAGAACGAGCCGCATGCTGAGCGCCACCTACAGTGCGGAGAAGGCGTTAGTCAGGACGTGGCGTCACCTGGCCGAGAGCTTCGGATTAAAACGGGACGAAATCGGAGGAATGACGGACGGCATGCAGCTCTTTGACCGGGTCAGCACGGCCGGCTATAGCATCCCGGACCTGCTCGCTCGACTGGTCCAGATCGAGAGGCTTGATGTGGTCGAAGCACTTTGCCTGGATATTCTCGGAACGCCCCCTTGTGGTCAGCATCTGACCATTTCTTCACGCTGCGCTAGTGTCTGAGAACCCAGAACCTACAAACTAAAGAGACAATGAAGAAAATTCTCTTTTTAAGCTTCCACTGATATTCTCACTGTCATACAGCACAGCGCCCCCTTCTGACCATCATTTATTTCCAATTTTTTCCAGAATTTCTTGTAATTTAAACAGTCACAAATATTTCTTTAAAAAGTCCAAGTGGGCTGAAAAGATCATTGCTGTGCAGGACACTCAGAATTATAAATGTCGTTATTTTCCTCCTTTGTCTGGAGGTGAGACAAATTTCTAAATTCTGTAAAGTTTTTTACAGCCCTGAATGAAGAATTCTGCCTGCAGCGTCACGTTTCTGACGTTTTCCAGAAAGAGTCCAACGTCCTGATCTACACTACGTCATGGCTAGAAATAAACTACACGGGTATCTGAGCAGCGTTGTAACTGAAAGATTGTTCCAACTGGGATTTCATAGTATATAAATGTTTCTCCATATTGAGGACCTTTGTGTTACCTGCGCTGATCATCAGCACAGACCCTCGGTATTTTGAAGGACACACAATCACGATTTTGCGTGTTGAACTCGGCAGTTTGTCGTAGAAACAATCATTATATTTCTAATATATATTTATATTTATAGTTATATTGTAAAATCTAATAAAAAAAAACGTTTCTTACTGACTTCAAATTTATGTTTGTAGGCCAAATTTTAGACTGAAAAATGCCATAGTGTGTGTGTGTGTGTGTGTGTGTGTGTGTGTGTGTGTGTGTGTGTGTAAAACCATGCTTGATTTCCTGGTTCTTGCCCTAATTTGCTGAGATTAGTGGGTTTATGAGGTTCGGTATAAAGTGGCTGTAAAATCCAGCACCTCGTTAGCTGAACGTTCAGTGGAGCAACGCTGCAGAATGAAAGACGAACGGGAAGCTAATAAGCTGGTGGTCATTCTGAAGAGCTCCTGGTCGTTTTATGGCGTGTTGATGGTTTCAAGCTCTGAGCAGCAGAAGCGTGCGAAAATAAATGTACACATCTGACGGATATCACAGTCTGCTGGTGTCTCCTTCAGAGTCTGATCTGTTTGACAGATAAATATAGCAGATCTCTGAGAGGAACTATGAAGGACATCAAGAGGAACTCTAAAGGACATTGAGAGGAACTCTGGAGGACACTGAAAGCTGGATAGATGTGTTTCATGTGGCTGTGAACAGACCTGCTCCTGTTACCTCACTTACAGCTCTAATGCTAAAACTTACACCAAATAGGAGTATAAAAATTTTTAACTTATTAGTGTACATACACCTCATCTGCACAACAATAAAGAATTCTATTTACTTTCGGTGTGTTACTGTAGTACTGAGTGTGTAGAATGTGTGTGTGTGTTACTGTAGTACTGATTGTGTAGAATGTGTGTGTGTGTGTGTTACTGTAGTACTGAGTGTGTAGAATGTGTGTGTGTGTTACTGTAGTACCGAGTGTGTAGAATGTGTGTTACTGTAGTACTGATTGTGTAGAATGTGTGTGTGTTACTGTAGTACTGATTGTGTAGAATGTGTGTGTGTGTGTGTGTGTGTGTGTGTTACTGTAGTACTGAGTGTGTAGAATGTGTGTGTGTTACTGTAGTACTGATTGTGTAGAATGTGTGTGTGTGTTACTGTAGTACTGATTGCGTAGAATGTGTGTGTGTGTGTGTGTGTGTTACTGTAGTACTGATTGCGTAGAATGTGTGTGTGTGTGTGTGTTACTGTAGTACTGATTGCGTAGAATGTGTGTGTGTGTGTGTTACTGTAGTACTGATTGTGTAGAATGTGTGTGTGTGTTACTGTAGTACTGATTGTGTAGAATGTGTGTGTGTGTGTTACTGTAGTACTGAGTGTGTAGAATGTGTGTGTGTGTGTTACTGTAGTACTGATTGTGTAGAATGTGTGTGTGTGTGTGTGTTACTGTAGTACTGAGTGTGTAGAATGTGTGTGTGTTACTGTAGTACCGAGTGTGTAGAATGTGTGTTACTGTAGTACTGATTGTGTAGAATGTGTGTGTGTGTGTGTGTGTGTGTTACTGTAGTACTAAATGTGTAGAATGTGTGTGTGTGTTACTGTAGTACTGATTGTGTAGAATGTGTGTGTGTGTGTGTGTGTGTGTTACTGTAGTACTGAGTGTGTAGAATGTGTGTGTGTTACTGTAGTACCGAGTGTGTAGAATGTGTGTTACTGTAGTACCGATTGTGTAGAATGTGTGTGTGTTACTGTAGTACTGATTGTGTAGAATGTGTGTGTGTGTGTGTGTTACTGTAGTACTGAGTGTATAGAATGTGTTGTGTTACTGTAGTACTGATTGTGTAGAATGTGTGTGTGTGTGTGTTACTGTAGTACTGATTGCGTAGAATGTGTGTGTGTGTGTTACTGTAGTACTGAGTGTGTAGAATGTGTGTGTTACTGTAGTACCGAGTGTGTAGAATGTGTGTTACTGTAGTACTGATTGTGTAGAATGTGTGTGTTACTGTAGTACTGATTGTGTAGAATGTGTGTGTGTGTGTGTGTGTGTGTGTTACTGTAGTACTGAGTGTGTAGAATGTGTGTGTGTTACTGTAGTACTGATTGTGTAGAATGTGTGTGTGTGTGTGTTACGGTAGTACTGATTGCGTAGAATGTGTGTGTGTGTGTTACTGTAGTACTGATTGTGTAGAATGTGTGTGTGTTACTGTAGTACTGATTGTGTAGAATGTGTGTGTGTGTGTGTTACTGTAGTACTGATTGCGTAGAATGTGTGTGTGTGTGTTACTGTAGTACTGATTGTGTAGAATGTGTGTGTGTGTTACTGTAGTACCGAGTGTGTAGAATGTGTGTTACTGTAGTACTGATTGTGTAGAATGTGTGTGTGTTACTGTAGTACTGATTGTGTAGAATGTGTGTGTGTGTGTGTGTGTGTTACTGTAGTACTGAGTGTGTAGAATGTGTGTGTGTTACTGTAGTACTGATTGTGTAGAATGTGTGTGTGTGTTACTGTAGTACTGATTGCGTAGAATGTGTGTGTGTGTGTGTTACTGTAGTACTGATTGTGTAGAATGTGTGTGTGTGTTACTGTAGTACTGATTGTGTAGAATGTGTGTGTGTGTGTGTGTGTTACTGTAGTACTGAGTGTGTAGAATGTGTGTGTGTTACTGTAGTACCGAGTGTGTAGAATGTGTGTTACTGTAGTACTGATTGTGTAGAATGTGTGTGTGTGTGTGTGTGTGTGTTACTGTAGTACTAAATGTGTAGAATGTGTGTGTGTGTTACTGTAGTACTGATTGTGTAGAATGTGTGTGTGTGTGTGTGTTACTGTAGTACTGAGTGTGTAGAATGTGTGTGTGTTACTGTAGTACCGAGTGTGTAGAATGTGTTACTGTAGTACTGATTGTGTAGAATGTGTGTGTGTTACTGTAGTACTGATTGTGTAGAATGTGTGTGTGTGTGTGTGTGTTACTGTAGTACTGAGTGTGTAGAATGTGTGTGTGTTACTGTAGTACTGATTGTGTAGAATGTGTGTGTGTGTGTGTGTTACTGTAGTACTGATTGCGTAGAGTGTGTGTGTGTGTGTTACTGTAGTACTGAGTGTGTAGAATGTGTGTGTTACTGTAGTACCGAGTGTGTAGAATGTGTGTTACTGTAGTACTGATTGTGTAGAATGTGTGTGTTACTGTAGTACTGATTGTGTAGAATGTGTGTGTGTGTGTGTGTGTGTGTGTGTTACTGTAGTACTGAGTGTGTAGAATGTGTGTGTGTTACTGTAGTACTGATTGTGTAGAATGTGTGTGTGTGTGTGTTACTGTAGTACTGATTGCATAGAATGTGTGTGTGTGTGTTACTGTAGTACTGATTGTGTAGAATGTGTGTGTGTGTTACTGTAGTACTGATTGTGTAGAATGTGTGTGTGTTACTGTAGAACTGATTGTGTAGAATGTGTGTGTGTGTGTGTTACTGTAGTACTGATTGTGTAGAATGTGTGTGTGTGTTACTGTAGTACTAATTGTGTAGAATGTATGTGTGTGTGTGTGTGTGTGTGTGTGTGTGTTACTGTAGTACCGAGTGTGTAGAATGTGTGTGTTACTGTAGTACTGATTGTGTAGAATGTGTGTGTTACTGTAGTACTGATTGTGTAGAATGTATGTGTGTGTGTGTTACTGTAGTACCGAGTGTGTAGAATGTGTGTTACTGCAGTTCTGATTGTGTAGAATGTGTGTGTTACTGTAGTACCAAGTGTGTAGAATGTGTTACTTTAGTACTGATTGTGTAGAATGTGTGTGTGTGTGTGTGTGTGTGTGTGTGTGTGTGTTACTGCAGTACTGATTGTGTAGAATGTGAGTGTGTTACTGTTGTACCAAGTGTGTAGAATGTGTGTTACTTTAGTACTGATTGTGTAGAATGTGTGTGTGTGTGTGTGTTACTGTAGTAACAAGTGTGTAGAATGTGTGTGTGTGTGTTACTGTAGTAGCGAGTGTGTAGGATGTGTGTTACTGTAGTAGCGAGTGTGTAGGGTGTTTGTGTGTTACTGTAGTCCTGATTGTGTAGAATGTGTGTGTGTGTGTTACTGTAGTACCCAGTGTGTAGAATGTGTGTGTGTTACTGTAGTAGTGAGTGTGTAGGATGTGTGTGTTGCTGTAGTCCTGATTGTTTAGAATGTGTGTGTGTGTGTGTGTGTGTGTTACTGTAGTACACAGTGTGTAGAATGTGTGTGAAGTACTGTAGTAGTGAGTGTGTAGGATGTGTGTGTTACTGTAGTAGCGAGTGTGTAGGGTGTTTGTGTGTTACTGTAGTCCTGATTGTGTAGAATGTGTGTGTGTGTGTGTTACTGTAGTACCAAGTGTGTAGAGTATGTGTGTTACTGTGGTACCGAGTGTGTAGAATGTGTGTGTTACTGTGGTACCGAGTGTGTAGAATGTGTGTGTGTTACTGTAGTACCAAGTGTGTAGAATGTGTGTTACTTTAGTACTGATTGTGTAGAATGTGTGTGTGTGTGTGTGTGTGTGTGTGTGTGTGTGTGTGTGTGTTACTGTAGTACCGAGTGTGTAGAATGTGTGTTACTGCAGTACTGATTGGGTAGAATGTGTGTGTGTTACTGTAGTACCAAGTGTGTAGAATGTGTGTTACTTT
>NC_139576.1:37958667-37961167 GCF_946808225.1 Silurus aristotelis | reverse complement strand
TGTTGTTTCTGGTGTAAGGAGATCATATTTCTAAACTTAGCATTTAACAGAACATTTGACTGAAACCCAACACTGCTCCTCAACACGAGGACAGTTAGGACATTGTGAGGACGTTGTAAGAACACTAAGAAAACCGCAAGTCCACAGTGGAGACGCTGTGAGGACTTTGTGGAGACGCTGTGAGGACTCCGTCTGGACCCCAATCTGCCTGTGAATCTGAGACTAGCTGTTTTCCTGTACTCCATATCTTTAGCAATTTAGCCAAGAAGAACAGGCAGGAAACATCAGGATCCACATGTGCAGAGTTAAGAGAGATGTCACCCAGAAGACCTGCCGATGGAATTACAGCCAAAGATCATTCTGGAAAAAAAAAATCATACAAAGAAATCGTTAACTAGGGTTAGTGAGTGGTTCACACACACACACACACACACACTCTCGCACACACTGCGCTCACTCTCTCGCACACACTGCGCTCACTCTCTCGCACACACTGCGCTCACTCTCTCGCACACACTGCGCTCACTCTCTCTCTCACACACTGCGCTCACTCTCTCTCTCACACACTGCGCTCACTCTCTCTCTCACACACTGCGCTCACTCTCTCTCTCACACACTGCGCTCACTCTCTCTCTCACACACACACACACACACACACACACACACACACACACACACACACACACACACACACACACACACACATTAGTGTAGAAAGTGCAGTGTGAAGTATAAAGTGAACTTATTTTTAGTTTGTGTTTGAGTGATGTGTAAAGATGAACAGATCACTTCAGAAAAGAGGGAAAGAGAACGAAGAGCTCAAACTCACACTCCATCACTCAGAGAAACACCGCAAAGATCTCAGCCCAGATCTCCTGCAATGTCTGAACCTCAGTTTGGGTAAAACAACTTCCTGGTCCTGGTCCTGACTGGAAAGTGACTCTTCCTGTTGGTTTAAATCGGTTTTGCAGATCTTCTCAGTTTCATTTGATAGTTCTCACTTTGAGAAAAGCGATTAAGATAATAGATAAGGAAAATACTCTCAATGATAAATCTAGGAATGTTCTGTAAAGGGTTCAGGTCCATTACACTGAGTGTCCTGGTGTCATTTCAGTCAAATCAAAGCCTTTACACTTTTCATTAAAGCTAGAACTTAATGTGACTTAATGAACACAGCATCCCTCTGTGTCCTCCACCACATTCCTCACAGCGTCCCTCCATCACGTTCCTCACAGCGTCCCTCCGTGTCCTCCACCACGTTCCTCACAGCGTCCCTCCGTGTCCTCCATCACGTTCCTCACAGCGTCCCTCCATCACGTTCCTCACAGCGTCCCTCCATCACGTTCCTCACAGCGTCCCTCCATCACGTTCCTCACAGCGTCCCTCCATCACGTTCCTCACAGCGTCCCTCCATCACGTTCCTCACAGCGTCCCTCCATCACGTTCCTCACAGCGTCCCTCCATCACGTTCCTCACAGCGTCCCTCCATCACGTTCCTCACAGCGTCCCTCCATCACGTTCCTCACAGCGTCCCTCCATCACGTTTCCTTACAGCGTCCCTCCGTGTCCTCCATCACGTTCCTCACAGCGTCCCTCCATCACGTTCCTCACAGCGTCCCTCCGTGTCCTCCACCACGTTTCTCACAGCGTCCCTCCGTGTCCTCCACCACATTCCTCACAGCGTCCCTCCGTGTCCTCCACCACATTCCTCACAGCGTCCCTCCATGTCCTCCACCACGTTCCTCACAGCGTCCCTCCGTGTCCTCCACCACGTTCCTCACAGCGTCTCTCCGTGTCCTCCACCACGTTCCTCACAGCGTTCCTCCGTGTCCTCCATCACGTTCCTCACAGCGTCTCTCCCAACTTCACAAACTCCTCAGATGTTTAATTCTGTAACCACCAATTCCACAACTGAGACTTTATTTACTCACAATTACATTGAATTGGTTTCAGAACCACAAGTGTACACACACACACACACACACACACACACACACACAGCTGATCTGCTCAATTAATAAACAACTTTAAACGAGGTTGTGGGCATGTCCAGAGCGTGAGGCCACACCCAGATTAAAGAGGGCGGAGCTCAGGTTGATGTTGAGGAACGCTCGAGACGGATCAGACAAGCGCAGTGTTTCCTGTAACAGCAGGTGAAGAGAAGAAGCTTCAAACAGACGCCGATTCTTTCTGTAACACACACACACACACACACACACATATATACACACACATATACACACACAATTCAGTTAAATGTGTTTCCATGCTAACTTCTCTAATCTCCAACATTCTTCACTTTCAGCTCACATTTCACATCAACATCAGTTCCTCTTCCATCCAGATGTTCCCCTTCCCAACTCCTTCTCCTAATGAGGATTAATGAGCTCGTTTAGATGCAGACACTAAGCTAACGAGGTGTTTAGCCTGGAGAGCACACTGAGAAAATAAAGCATGATGAGGGACCTGGAGAGCAGATCAACTCAACTCTACCCCCCGG
>NC_139576.1:37938667-37953667 GCF_946808225.1 Silurus aristotelis | reverse complement strand
GTGTGACGTGAGACTCACGTGACTCTGCGCTCATCTGCAGCAGGATCTCCAGCGCTGGAGCGAGCAGTCCTGGACTTCCTGTCCTCAAAACGGCTAAAATGGTGGTCAGGGCCTTGTACTTCAGGAATAGGCCACGCCCCTCATCCTCTCCCACAATGCCGTGCAAAACATTGAGGGCCTGCGCCAAAACGTCCGCTGGTCAGAACACGGGGAGAACATGGTGTAACTGATCACCATCTGAATAACAGCAGACACACACACACACACCTCTCCCTCACACTGCACTACCTTTTAATCTTAAGCTCATCTTATAAACATCCTGAACCTTCTCCTTCATCCAGGTGTGATCATGGAGAAGGATGGCTAGAGAGAGAGAAGGCTGGAGAGAGCAGACATCTTCTCCTTAGATGTTCTGAACCATCTCCCTCATCTGCTTCAGATAAACTCTTGTGAGGTGGCGAGTTTCAGCGCTCAGGACCAACATTTCCTCTCTGCTGAATATCTGCTCTTCTCTACGTAAACACCACCAGGCTGATACATGTTCTTCACTTCTTATGGAGAGAAAGCAGAGAGATGATTACTCCCAGATGGAGTCGAACCATCCTGCAGGTTCTCCTCTGTACCCAAATGAGAACATCACAATGCTGTCTGTGGACACAGACCCTGAACTGTAGAGATTTGAATCCATCTGGAGCTCCACAGAAGATCTGAGCATGCTGGAGAGCGGTCGTATTAAAGGATTGAGATGAAGGAGAAACGGATTAAAGAGAGTGATGGTGTTAAATATCACTCTCAGGGACGAGATGAAGAAACACATGACTACGATCACAGTTAAACACTGAAGGCCTTGGGGGCAGAACGCTCCAAACCCTTCTCCAAACATCTCAACATCGCCATCTGCTGTGAGTCCCACACACACACACACCCACGAGGAGAGAGAGAGACAACGAAAGAGGACAGACAGGAGGAAGAGAAGATGGATGGAGACATGTTAGATGACAGCGTACCCTGGCTGAGAGTTTTGAGGATGATGATGGAGGACAGAAAGCGAGTGTGAGGGCACGAGTTCCTGAAGAGTGGAGGAGATTTTCGGTTCACTTCCTCTCCTAATCTCCTCAACGTTGAGGTCAAAAGGAGATGCTGGGAAAATCACACACACACACACACACACACACACACAGTGTTTCCACATAAGGATTTAATGGAACCATGTGATGGAAGTGCAACTACAATCTGGAGGAACCTGAGTCTCAGATGAAGAGCGCATGATATTTTTCTACTCATCATGAAGATATGAAGTACCTGTGAGCTGTTCTCCAGCTGTGTGAGGGAGCAGTAGATGAAGCGCAGGAGCGGTAAATGAAGAAACCTCTCGGCCTGCTGGAACTGCTCCAGCACAACAGGAAGAACCTAAAAAAAATTTAAAACTAATTGAATATGGAGTGTGTGTGTTAGAAAGCCTCAGGAGGTTCAGGAGCAGGTCTGAGGTGTGGGAGTTATGGGTGGATATGAAGTGATATGTGTGTGTGTGTGTGTGTGTGTGTGTGTGTGTGGCGTGGGGGAGGGGGGATAACATTGTTTTGGGGGGGAAAAAAGGAACAAAAGGCTTCTTTCATGGAGGGCTTGCTTAAACCTGAGTATGTGAGTGTATGTGAGTGTGCATGCATGAGTGTGTGTATGTGAGTGTGTGTGCGTGCACCTTGGCACAGCGTTCCTGCAGGGAAGGAGGTGGAACCCCATACGATTCAACTTCGCTCTGTGTTTTCAGGTCTTGTGAGGGAAAATACGGCCCGTCCACCATCCACTCCATCACACAGTGCAGGAGTTTCAGCGCTGAGGAACTGGAGGAGCTCTTACACACACACACACACACACACACACACACACACACACACACACACACAATTTACTCCAAGCCAGAATTCTAAATGTTTCAGTGACACTGATGCCTCTACAGTGTGGTGTCTGAACACTGGGCTGATGCTGCCCCTAGTGTCTGCACCCTAATATTACACCCCACACTGGAACACACACACCTGCACTGTGAACATTTAAACAAACTGATTTAAAATCTGTAACATTTCCACACAGAAATAACAAAATTCACCTTGTTTACAGAAAGAGCTTTATCCTGAGTGGATGGTTTAAGATCCCGTGGCTTTGGCATAATGTTTTCCCGCCCTCTGTGTGAGTGCTCTTGCTTTCTCTATCCACACACACACACACACACACACACACACACACACACACACACACCCCGTTACACCATCAGTGGAACACTTGGTTTGATTTTTATTTACATTAGAGTGATTTCTCACCTGCAGGTTTTCCAGTCGAGCCTGAGTTCTCTGTGACTGGATCTCCAACCGGCCGTTCTGCTCACTCAATTCACTCATCTACACACACACACACACACACACACACACACCATGTAGGAAATAGGACGTAAAAGCTGAGTGGTGTGTTTGGAGATGAGGTTCTCACCTGTTTCTTCAAGCTGATGTTCAGCTCCTTCATGGAATCCAAACTTGACTTCATCCTTTTGTTCTCTTTGTTTTTTTCTCTCAGTGCAGCTCTCAGACTCTCCACCTCCTGCTGGTGTCTCTGTAAAACAGCATTATTTATAGATCATGAAATCCACTACACACACAGGTGTGTGTGTGTGTGTGTGTGTGTGTGTGTGTGTGTGTGTGTGTGTGTGTGTGTGTGTGTGTATAATAACCTGCTGCAGGACATTGATTCGATCCAGGACGTCCTCCTCTACACTCATAAGTCTGGTTATGGTGCTCTGTTGCTTCAGGAGAAGCTTCTCTTTCCACTGGAGCTCATGTTCACGCTCACACAGTGAGGCTGCTCGCACCTGGAAACACACACACACACACACACACACACAATCTCTAATGACTGGTGCATCCTGTAGGTGGATGTTGGTGAGAAGACCGAGCTCAGAGCAGGTGGATCTGTAAGATCAGATCTGTACAGGTGTAGGAGAAGAAGAGCATGGACATGTGTAGGGATGTGTGTAGGTGTAGATCAGAGGTGGTTCCTGCGCTGAGGTCCTGATATCAGCAGCACCGAGAGAGAAGAATGTTTATGAGGGATTCAAAAGGTTCCTCTGATTCTGAGGTTCACTCACCTGCAGTTTTTCATAAATCTGGATCATCTCTTGGTGGACTTGTTCGATGTGGGCCGGACTCCCCGGCCCAGCCCCTCTGATGAACCTCGCTGGCTCCGTCTCAAACGAACTGGAAGGGTAGACTAGATTAGAGGGTAAAGTCATGTCTGAAAATAAACGAAACAAAGGTCAGGAGGATATCTGAGGTCATCATGGTCCAGCTTCATTGTTTAAGTGAATCAGCTTCTGTGGAGTTGAAGCACCAGTCACGCGCCGGCTTCATAAAACAGATCGTTCACGTTTTGTGATGGTGCATGGACCTGAACATTGTGTGTATGAAACCTGACCTGTCGTTGTACACAGGACTTCGGTTCTCTGCAGAGCATCTGTCAGGTCAGTGAGGACGTCTTCACTGCTCACAACACTCTCATCACGGATCAGCCTGGATTCAGGAGATAGAAATGAGACCAATGGAGCAGCAGGAAGTGAATGAACATCAGTGTGTGTGCTTTATATCACACACCGACACCTGCAGAAGCTCCATCCTGCTCCTTTCACTGCTTTAACATCATTAGTGAGATGTTCTCTCACCGTTCAGGTGGATCTGAAACAGCATGGAAAAGCTCCTGGAGTGCTCGGCTGTACTTCTTCATCTCTTGCTGTGATGTTTTCACTTCTTCTCCATCTGACAGCGTCCTGACCACGGCTTGGGCTTTAAACACACACACAAACACTTCAGTGGATCAGTATGTAAGGAGTGATGGAGGGAATGAGTGAAGGAGAGATGGAGAGAAGGTGATCAGCAGTATGGAGATGCACTCACAGATCTCTGCAGACTTCTCCATGTTTCCTCCACAATCTTCACTCACTCGTGCTTCCTCTGGAGCAGAAACCTGACCAACACACACCTGTGTTCAATTTACACGCATCACATCCTCCAGCTTTTGTTGTGATGCTGTGCGCATGCGCGTTAAAACAGAACGTGTACGAATCGAGATGACTCGTTTTTATGAGTCACTTTAAAGACTCGTTCAAAATGAATGAATCGTTCATGAACGACTCTTCACTACCTCACACTGAACCCAGAATCGTTCATCTCACCGACTCTTATAGACTACATGTGAAACAAACAAACAAACAAATAAACAAACAGACTGAGTAAAGGTGGTTGTTTAGGTCAATAATTTCCTCCCAGGGTTAAGGGTTATTTCTCCTTCTGTAATAATAACAATAATAATCATATAAAATAATGATGAAACAGGAAATACCCGCATTCTCCTCTCCAGATACTTCCGCTTCAGCATCTCAGCTTTTCTGTTCAAATCCCTGCTGACTGTCTCTGTGTTCATGTTTAAACTCACACACACACACACTCTCTCTCTCTCTCTCTCTCTCTCTCTCTCTCTCTCTCTCACACACACACACACACACACACACACACGCTTAAAGGCGAAAGTTCCCGGAATGCGGGTGTGAAAATGAATAATCGTCTGTTTAACGGTTGTACCGGAAGTGTCCGCCATGTTACAGTTTCACAATAAAACCTCCAAAAAATAGCTTTTAAAATAATAATTTTTTTATAGAGTTGAAAATGTTTAACTCTAAAGGCCTTAAACATATTATTATTATTATTATTATTATTATTATTATTATTATTATTACAATAAAATAAGAAAATAGAAATAAATAAATATAAAGATAATTAAAAAATAAAGCAGCAAAGAAAAAACAGAAGGCAATAATAGCTATAGAAGTTAATGCACATGTCTAACACGCTACAATCCGTCACGCTCCCTGAGATCTCAAAACTCTGTACTTCTGGTAGTAGAATAGCAAAGTCCACTAAAGGTGGTAGAACATTCTCACATTTAGCTCCTAAACTCTGGAATAGTCTTCCTGACAGTGTTCGGGGTTCAGATACACTCTCCCAGTTTAAGTGCAGATTAAAGACGTATGTTTTTAGCAAAGCCTACACATAACACACATCACACACATCACATCACAACCTTGTGCTCCAGAACATCTGATCACATCACATTATCAACTTGTGCTGTTAATATCATGAACAGCAGCTACGCTAATTCCTCTCCACTGCTTCTCTTTCTCTCTCCATCCCGAGGCATCCTGAGGTTCCTCCAGCTCCAGTCACCTCCCACCTCATGAAGATTGTGGACCTTTAAAGAAGTAGATGCCTGCAAACATCCAGAATCATCTAGAGACGTACCAGTGCCAGCTGGATCCCACTTTATGTGGAGTTTGGACACTGGACCTCCTAAAGTGTTTAAAGGCTCTGGCATGGAGAAGCTGGTGTTGGATCTGTGATGATCTCAGATGTTGAGCTATTTTATGAGTTGTTCAGTAGCTCCTGGTTCCACAACATCAACTGACTGTAAAAGACTGTAGAAAGATCATCAGTCATAATCACACACTCCAGTGCTCATGTTAGTTCTCACTCTCCAGTGTTCTGTAGTGTTTAAAGACTATAATCACACTCTTGATGTCACCCACATGAGGATGAGGTTCTGCTTTTGAGTCTGGTTCCTCTCAAGGTTTCTTCCAAAGAACATCTAAAGGAGTTTTTTCCTTCACCACAGTCATCCTGGTCTTCATCATCAGGGATAAACACATCATTCACCTTCACTGTTACATTCTGCAAAGCTGCTTTGAGACAATACCAGTTGTGAAAAGTGCAGTAGAAATAAACTTAAACTTTATACATGTAACTAATATTTTATTAACATAACTAAAGTTTTACAGTGGAATGATAATCATGCCTGTTTGTTATTTAAAGGTTTCATAAATAAATAAATAAATAAACGTGTGTTATTTTTGTGTTGTTGTTTTGTTTTTACGACTCCGTGATTTAAAAATGGCGCATTCGGCTATGGTTTAGTGACAGACATGCGCAGTAGCATCACAACGCGTTTATTGTTGCTGTTGTAACTCATTTAATAGGTTACAGGGCGGTACTTCCTGTGGACTACTTCCGGTTTACTGTGCCGTACCCGGAAGTGAGCAGCTGTGTGCAGGTTGTGTGTGCGCGTGCGCTGCTGCAGGGGAATTTGCGATGTAAACAGAAGTCCATCAAACTCGATATTTCTGCGGTTTATCCGGAAGGTTGGTGTAAATGTACGAGTTTAAAATCCAGCGTTGATTTTTCAGGGCCGCAGTAAATCTCAGTGCCGGCTAGCGGAGCTAAAGGCTAACGAACCTAGCAGTGTCCCTCTAATAATAATGAAAAGCATCACTGTTCTAATCTTACACGCTTATGATTATTGATTATATTTATTATGAAATATATTATTAGTGTGTGTGATATGTATAAGATTAGTTTGATATAAAGTGATTCTACTGCACTACTGGAACATTCCATGGGATTCTTTTCCGTCTGCTCTGAGTGTGTGTCGGTATTAACCGTGTGCACGGTATCGCAATACTCAGCACGATATTTCGATTCATATCAGCAGCAGTTTTTGCACAGATGTTTTTCTGTTACAGCACAATTTAAAAAGTAGACTAAAATTAGATTTGGTGTTTCAGAGCTTTGTTCAGAAGCATCGCTATCGTTCCGGTGACACGGAAGAACAGGCTACGCCCACATGTGTTCACACAGGGTTCCTTTGAGAACCTGATCATCTTGCTCTCTCTCTCTCTCTCCTCAGTGTGGAAGATGACGACGATCGTCCACGATGCCTCGGAATGCGTGCTCCTGTGTCGGGAATGCAACCTGTACCTGAAACCTATCGCCAAGATGAGCATCAGTGTGTCGCTTCCACAGCTCAAGATGCCCGGGAAGTCCATCTCCAACTGGGAGGTGATGGAGCGCCTGAAGAGCATGGTTCACCCGGAGCAGTTCGCCTCGCTCCGGATCTCCAAAAGCACCATGGATTACATCCGCTTCGAGGGAGAGGCGGAGAACAAGAGCGCCGTCAAGCGCTTTCTGTCCAACCTGGATGGGAAGACCATCAAACTCAGCGGCTTCACCGACGTCCTGAAGGTGCGCGCTGCCGCAACCAAGATGGAATTCCCGACCCGGCACGACTGGGACTCGTTTTTCCGGGACGCTAAGGACATGAATGAGACGGTTCCAGGAGAGAGACCAGACACCATCCATCTCGAAGGACTTCCCTGCAAATGGTTCGCCCAGAAGGACACGTCATCAGACAAACCTTCAGAAGAAGCCCTGAAGTGCGTGTTCGAAAAATTCGGGAAGATCCGTAACGTCGATATTCCCATGCTCGATCCGTACAGGGAGGAAATGACGGGAAAGAATTTCAACACCTTCTCATTCGGCGGCCATTTAAACTTCGAAGGTTACGTGCAGTACGATGATCACACAGGGTTTGTGAAGGCCATGAGCTCGCTGAGGGGGATGAAGCTCCTGTACAAGGGCGAGGACGGGAAAGCCATGGCCTGCCCCATTAAGGTACGTCTTCACAATAACCTTCATCAGAAGAGTTTACCACTTTACACTCATTATTACCTTCACACTGAATTCTCTGCAGGTGAGCTTTGACACCACCAAACACCTGAGCGACTTGTCTCTGAAAAAGAGACACCAGGAGCGCATGAAGCTTCAGGAGCTGGAGAAGCAGAGGGAGGAGCAGAAACGACGTGAGAAGGAGGAGGAGGAGAGACGCAAGGAGGAAGAACGGTAATGTTTGAACTTATTCATTTAGTTTAAATGAGAGGATCCTGAGGAACTCCAGATGTCGTGATGTTCTGCACTTCTTTACTGAATTATACACATTTTCACCATCCAGCTTTAAAGGCTGGAGATAAAACATCTGGGATCAAACCTGAGCAGAACCTCAGATCTTTACCTCATAGCTCTGAACTGTGTGTGTGTGTGTGTGTGTGTGTGTGTGTGTGTGTGTGTGTGTGTGTGTGTGTGTAGAAAGCAGCGTGAGCTGGAGGAGGAAGAGAAGGAAAAGAGGCGAGAGGAGAAGCTGCGTAAACGAGAGCAGAAGCTAAAGGAGCGAGAGGAGAAGAAGAACCAGAAGAAAGTGAAGAAGCAGCAGGAGGAGGAACAAAAGAAACTCCACCAGAAGATCGCCATGGAGGAGAGGAAGCTGCTTCTGGCACAGAGGAACCTTCAGTCCATCCGGCTCATCGCCGAGCTGCTGAGCAGGGCCAAGGTCAGACTTGTGCTTTTTATCAGTTTACAGTTACATCCAGCTTTACGTCGGGATTCTGTAGATGATCTGCAGGTTCTGCTTGGTCCTCAGGCCCTGAAGCAGGAGCAGCTGGAGCGAGAGAAGGCCGAACTCACGCGGCTAGAGGAAGAGGCAGAGGTTCGGCGCCTGCAGGAGGCGGAGCTTCGGTGTAAACAGGAGGAGGAGCTGCGGAGGGTGGAGGGTGAGAAGGCTCGAGCTCTGGAGCTCCAGAAGAAAGAACGTGAGCTGAGAGACAGATTGCTGGGGAACCTTCTGAAAAAAAGCACAAACCAGGGGGTGGAGTCTAATGGTGAGATCAAGAAGTGGGAGGGGCCTAGTGTTGAGCCTACCAAGGTGGAGGGGCGCAATGAAATTACCCCCGCTGCCACTGGGGGTCACCATGAGGGCAAATCAGGAAAAGAGGAGGAGCGAAAAACCCAGAGAGAACGGAATCGCAGCTGTGGGAGGAGTCGGAGCCAGAGTAGGAGTGGCCAGGGGCGGAGCAGTAACCAACGTCACCCATACGGACACAGACGAAGTCCGAGCAGGAGGGCGCTTCAGGGGCGGAGTTTGAGCAGGAGTCAGAGGCGACGTAGCCAGGGTATTCTGGGCAATGGGAAAAGTGGGAGGAGCCATCGGTACAGCCATGGGCGGAGCAGCAGCAGCAGCAGTGGGCGGAGCGCGAGTCGCTCTTCCAGCCGAGGGCGGAGTCGGCGATCCAAACGTCACTGAAAACATCTGGATGTGTGGATATGTAAGAAACATGCTAATTAGCGATTTATTAAGACGGTGAAGATTACCCAGGAGTCACGTGACACGGGAACGACTTTACAGTCGATGCTTTTTCTGTTGTTGTTTTCATTTGAGTTAGCATGAATGTGCTATAGTGTTACTAGCGTGTCTAACAATTTTCATACCTTCAAAGATGAATGCTAAACGTCTGATTAGCATTAGCGTATTCCTCCTGACTGATTAGCGCAATCCGGTCATTACAGTGTGTTTATAACTGCCATGTTTTACTGCAATCACACGGGATTTATTTCCACCAGGTTTCATGTTTATCTAAGGAGTCACACGTCACACTACACGTGATCATCACACCAATCCCTTTCATAGCGGGGAGTGTTTCAGCTGTTCTTCAGGGCCAGTTTTATTTACAGAACATCAGCACTGATTGAAATCTTCACACACACGTTCTTCCTCCTACTGGAGTGTCTAATTTCTCACACCACAAAACCAAAGCTGTGTTCTGTATTTGTCTTCTTCTGTAAATAAACATCTGTAGTGCTGCGTGAGCGTCAGAGATCTCACGTGCTCCAAACTCATAAAAACCTCTACGTTTCGCCCGCGCGAGTGTGTGTGTGTGTGTGTGTGTGTGTGTGTGTGTGTGTGTGTGTGTGTGTGTGTGTGTGTGTGTGCACGTGTGCGCGTGTGCGCGTGCGTGCGTGAGAGACTCCTTCCTAAACATGTAGATAATAAACATCTTCCTGAATCCACTTTCATTCGGTTTTGATTCATTCATTAGATTTTAAACAACAATTGAATAATCAGGTCGTTTATTAATTCATTAAAACAATAAAGTGATTAATGAAGTCTGTTCATTGGAGCATTTTTAAAGGAATTTGGACAAATTATTAAATAAAAAAAATCATTTTTTACTGTTTAAAGGCTCGTTTCAGTAACAGATCCAATCATTTCTCAAAAAAAAAAAAAAAAACTTCTCTGACCCACACGTGATGTTAATTACACTAACAACTGCTCCAGCACAACTGTTCACACACACACACACACAAACACACACACACACACACACACATCAGTGTCAGGTTGTTTTTTGGGTCTGTTATTTAAAGCCCACATGACCCCTGAGCTACACTTCACTGTTTCTTACTCTGAATCTAATCACTACTGCCATAATCCTGTTCCTCCAGCCTGGGGATTGGGACGTGGCCCAGTTTAGTGCGCACTTCACATGATTACAATCAGATGTTTTTCCACCAGCAGCTCACTGAAGACCCAGAAGCCACAGTGAGAGATGATAGCAGCTGTTCACACCACTGCTCAGGACTCAGGTTCTCTGAAGAGGTTTTCATGCATTGATTTGTGTGATAAACATCTAACGAGCTGAAAGACTTTGTGGTGTTGGTGGAGTTTGTGTTTAATTTGTCAGCAGCACATGAGAGAATCATTACCGTCCACCAGCCCTGATTTTACTTCTTCATACACATTCACAACACCAGAACCGAACAAATCTGTGGGTCCATCCTGGATATAATCACTAATATCATTATTACCCTCAATCTGACCCAGTCTGATCTAGTGTAACCCAATCTGACTCAATCTGACCCAGTCTGTCTCAATCTGATCTAGTGTAACCCAATTTGACCCAGTCTGATTTAGTGTAACCCAATCTGACCCAGTCTGATCCAGTGTAACCCAATCTGACTCAGTCTGATCCAGTCTGATCTAGTGTAACCCAATCTGACTCAGTCTGATCTAGTGTAAACCAATCTGACCCAGTCTGACTCAATCTGACCCAGTCTGATCTAGTGTAACCCAATCTGACTCAATCTGATCCAGTCTGATCTTGTGTAACCCAGTCTGACTCAATCTGACCCAGTCTGATCTAGTGTAGCCCAATCTGATCCAGTCTGATCTAGTTTAACCCAATCTGACTCAATCAGACCCAGTCTGACTCAATCTGACCCAGTCTGATCTAGTGTAAGCCAATCTGACTCAATCCAATCCTGCATGTCCTGATCTGAGGTTTTCTCAGACACGTGAGCGCTGCAGATGATCGTGTGTTTAATGTGAAGTAGCTTCGCTTGTTCAGCAGGTCAGAAGGTCCAGTAAGCTGCAGTAATCCGATTATTCCCACTGTGCATCTGTCTCTTCAAAACACACACACACACACACACACACACACACACACACACATGCGCGTGTAGAGCGTGAGTGGACCAGGAGTATGGCTGTAGCTAAAGAAGACATTTATCCTAAAAAGCTTCTGGAGTACATGGAGGGCTTCATGGTGTCGAAGGTAAAATACGTTTGTCTTCTCAGATGTTCTGTAAGACACGTTCCTCCACATGATGTGTCTGATGGTTGCAGACGTGTGGATGTGTGGTGGACCTGCGCTGATGGACGCAGGATCAGTGTGATATGGACCTGCACTGTGTTCCTCATGTCTTTATTGGTGGTGTGAGCATCAGGACGTGTTTCTGTTGTTTTGGGTAGACTCTGTTCGTGGCGTGTGAGTTGGGGCTGTTCGATCACCTGCACGCTTCACAGCGCCCCCTAACTGCACAGGAAGTAGCGCAGGAGCTGGGAATGAGTACAGATGGAACAGAGAGACTTCTATCAGCTTGTGCTGGACTTCAGCTTCTCATCACACATTCTGATGAGAAAGGACAAGGTAGGATCATCTCATGAAGAAAACTCACTTTTATCCTGAAATGCTGTGAGAAACAATAAAACACATTCGTTTAGATTCAGTGTAAAGTGTAGAGAGCGAGAAACAGCACCGCTGTGGCTGGAGAACTTTACACATGTGAGCCTCTGCACCACAGGCTTTTCCATCTGACCTTCTCAGAAGGTTTGGTGTCTCAGTCTCCTTTGTTATATCTTAGAGGATGGAGTAAGGAAGCAGGTGAGTGGGAGAGACTCAGGACCAGCAACTTCCTCTTCACTGAGGTAATCATCTGCAGCTGGAATCCTTCATGAAGCACCTATGGCAACATTGTTGGAGCTCCAGATATATCAGTGATAGAAGGGGTCTGGGGTGTGGTTGCTCCAGCACAGACCCTCAGGGAAGATCTCATAACCGTAACTCACCTCCCATGCCTGGATTGGTGCTCTAGTAGCTTGGTAGAAATGTTCCTCTAGAGTACGGTGGACCAGGGTCTAGATACGACTATGAAGAGTTTCTCAGAAGGTTGTGGTGAAACAGAAGACAGTGAAAGCTCAGAAGTGCATGTCTTTATACAGAAGGTGGATTTCCACACTTTGGCTCTTTTACAGAGGATTTGATGTGTGTGTGTGTGTGTGTGTGTGTGTGTGTGTGTGTGTGTGTGTGTGTGTGTGTGTGTGTCCAAGTTGTCTACAGTAACACAGAAATGTCCACCACGTTTCTGACGAAATCGAGTCCACGGTCTCTTTATCACTCGATTGAGTATAACTCCAACACCATATACCTCTGCTGGTGTTACCTGGCTGATGCAATCAGGTGAGAACTTAATCTTCTCCATGTGCTGGATATAAAGTAGGAGAACATGAGGGACACGAACATGTCCAGAGATACATCATCAGTAATGTTTTTGTCTGTCTTCAGAGAGGGAAGGAATCAGTATGAGAAAGCCTTCGGTATCAGCTCCAAGGACCTGTTCCAAGCTCTTTACAGGTGACTGTGTGTGTGTGTGTGTGTGTGTGTGTGTGTGTGTGTGTGTGTGTGTGTGTGTGTGTGTGTGTGTTTTTTACCATTCTGTTCCATGGATTCCAAGGCTCATAAGAATGGACAACAGAGTCTTGGGGTTGTGTTGAGGTTGATGAAAGGTCCAGGAGAACATGAGGACTTTAATGTTGTGGAGCTTCACAGCAGCAGCCACAAGAACAGTTTAGATGTTTTGGCATGTTCTACTCTGAAATCAGACCTTCAGTTTGGATCCTGAAGGTCATTCAAACTTGTTTTTTGGTAGCTGTTTTGTAGTCCACCTTAGAGTTCTTTATTACTGTGTATCTGAACAAGCAGCATGTTTATATTAAAGGTCTGAGGAGGAATTGGTGAAGTTCATGCAGCTGATGAACTCCATCTGGAACGTCTGTGGCCGAGACGTGATCACTGCCTTCAACCTTTCTGAGTTCAGGAGCATCTGCGATCTTGGAGGTAGACCAGGAAGATGTATAAATAATGAATAAATAAATAGATGATGGTGTAGATGATGGTGTAAATGATGGTATGGATGAATGATAATGTAGATGATGGTGTAGATGAATGATGGTGTAGATGATGGTATGGATGAATGATGATGTAGATGATGGTGTAGATGAATGATGGTGTAGATGATGGTGTGGATGAATGATGGTGTAGATGATGGTATGGATGAATGATGATGTAGATGAATGATGGTGTAGATGATGGTGTGGATGAATGATGGTGTAGATGATGGTATGGATGAATGATGATGTAGATGATGGTGTAGATGAATGATGGTGTAGATGATGGTATGGATGAATGATGATGTAGATGATGGTGTAGATGAATGATGGTGTAGATGATGGTGTGGATGAATGATGGTGTAGATGATGGTATGGATGAATGATGATGTAGATGATGGTGTAGATGAATGATGGTGTAGATGATGGTGTGGATGAATGATGGTGTAGATGATGGTATGGATGAATGATGGTGTAGATGATGGTATGGATGAATGATGATGTAGATGATGGTGTAAATGATGGTGTAGAGGATGGTGTGGATGAATGATGGTGTAGATGATGGTATGGATGAATGATGATGTAGATGATGGTATGGATGAATGATGATGTAGCTGATGGTGTAGATGAATGATGGTGTAGATGATGGTGTGGATGAATGATGGTGTAGATGATGGTATGGATGAATGATGATGTAGATGATGGTATAAATTATGGTATGGATGAATGGTGGTGTAGATGATGGTGTAGATGATGGTGTGGATGAATGATGGTGTAGATGATGGTATGGATGAATGATGATGTAGATGATGGTGTAAATGATGGTGTAGAGAATGGTGTGGATGAATGATGGTGTAGCTGATGGTATGGATGAATGATGATGTAGATGATGGTATGGATGAATGATGATGTAGCTGATGGTGTAGATGAATGATGGTGTAGATGATGGTGTGGATGAATGATGGTGTAGATGATGGTATGGATGAATGATGATGTAGATGATGGTATAAATTATGGTATGGATGAATGGTGGTGTAGATGATGGTGTAGATGATGGTGTGGATGAATGATGGTGTAGATGATGGTATGGATGAATGATGATGTAGATGATGGTGTAAATGATGGTGTAGAGAATGGTGTGGATGAATGATGGTGTAGCTGATGGTATGGATGAATGATGGTGTAGATGATGGTGTGAATGATGGTATGGATGATGGTGTGAATAATGGTATGGATGAATGATGGTGTAGATGATGGTGTAGATGATGGTATGGATGAATGATGATGTAGATGATGGTTTGGATGAATTTTAATTCGGTTTGTATTTATTCAGTGAAGTATGAATTTTGGCCACTAGGTGGAGCTACCGGACACACCAGAGTGTTTCCTTGTGTATTGTCTTTTGCTGCACATTGAATGATATTTAATGTTATTTATAATAAAATCTGAATAACTGCAGTAAAAGTGTGTTTGCAGGCTGCAGTGGAGCTCTGGCCCAGCAGTGTGTGTCCATTTACCCCACGTGTAAAGTCACTATCTTTGACCTGCCGAGAGTCGTGAGAGTGTGTCGTGATCACTTCCTGCCCGAGGAGAACCAGAGAATATTATTCCATGAAGGTGGAGGATCATTACATATCCAATCAACTTACTACAGAATTGTTCATCACAGATTCCAGACTTTTCACAGGTGTGTGTGTGTGTGTGTGTGTGTGTGTGTGTGTGTGTGTGTGTGTGTGTGTGTGTGTGTGTGTGTGTGTGTGTGTGTAGGAGACTTTTTTAAAGATGCACTTCCTGAGG
>NC_139576.1:37906167-37933667 GCF_946808225.1 Silurus aristotelis | reverse complement strand
AACCATGTTACTGAATGTGTGGTAATGAGACCAAGTGGTGAGAAATACTAAAAGGGTTGTCTGTTACAAAAAGCCTAAAAATTAAGACATTTGAGAAACGACTTGAGAAAAAGTTTTGTAAGGATCCAGGAAGAGTGGAATAACATTTTTAGATGAAGATGCGATAAGTCTAAAGACGTTCAACCCCAAACAACTGAGTGCTGAAGTATAAGAAACAGGGTTTGGGGTGTGTATACTTATGCACCAACATTTTTTTTTTTTTTTCTTTCTGTAATTTTCCTGCTTGTTCTTCATTTGTTGGTTGAGGGATCACGTTCTTTCCTTTTTTATTTATTCATAAAACATTGATTTATTCTCCACATCATTTCAAAATGTTAGTGTTGGAGATAAGTCAGAAACATCAGCAGAACTTTGCTAAACTCGGTCAGGAACACTAGGTGTAGAGAATAAAGAGTTCTCAGAGAAACACAATGTAGACAATAGAGACAATCACCACACCTGTACAGGGCAGAGAGCGGCCTCTCCTGGTGAAGTGTGGTGTTGCAGGTTGTAAATGTAGTGCCATACTGCAGGAATATGATCACCAAAGGGTTGATTTACATACAGTTTACTAATGAATTATATGTGTGATATTTTCCAAGATCGTGTTCACACCTCAGATATGATCACACACATACCTGCCATGGTCTGTGAAGTGTTCTCCAGAGGACCAATCAGAACACAGATCACATCAACATACTGATTATTTACATACCCACCTTACTTCCCTACTTTTAATAACAAATGAATGTGTGTGTGTGTGTGTGTGTGTGTGTGTGTGTGTGTGTGTGTGTGTGTGTGTGTGTGTGTGTGTGTGTGACATTACAGACATCCAGGGGTTCACACACTGATACTGAAATTACATCACAATCAACGCAGACGGAAATTTTCAAGCCCAATCCCTAAATCAGTTCTTAATTCTCTCAAATAACATTGGTTGTTCTCAGATCAATATCGCTAGAAAAAGGTCACACAGGAGCTCTGGGGTTTGGGAGGAACACTGAAGCCAATAGTAAAGCAAGAGCACACACACACACACACACACACACACACACACACACACACACACACACACACACACACATTTTAAAAATGTACACCTTTTTTTTATAATTATAAGGTAAAAAAAAACTTCTCTGCAAAATCTTCTCTGGTGGACTAAACACTAATTCTGATATTTGTTCCATGAAATTGTATGAATTTCTTCCATCAGTTTCTTCTCTTCATGTCGTGGTGTTTCTCTCGGCTGCACTGCTTCAGTACGTGGATGTGGATGTAGATGTTTTGTACAATCAGATTTCAGCCTCTATGTGCTGCCATGTGAATCTAATCTGCTCAGAACCTTCAGAATCAGTACTGCTGGACTTTTACCATCGAGAATATTCTTTTATTTTTGAGAAGAAACAAGACCCTGCTCTCTAAAACTATAACTTCACTTCTAATTAAACACTTTTCTTTATTTTCCCTAAATTAGCATATTCATATGCATGTGATTGATGTTTGTTTATTCCTCAATAAATCTGAAGCTCTGGACCAAGGAAGCTGTATATGATGTATTAGTAGTATGTAGCTGTAAAAGTGATTCATCAACACACACACTTTAATTAATATGGGAAACATTTGACTTTTCTGTTGATCTTAAATCTTCATTTACAAAAGATCTCAGTCACAATACTGAACACATTTCTCCTGGTGGATATTTTTATATAACACAACTCCTGTTCCAAATAACTGTTCAGAACCTGTGATTTCTTTCATTTACAGTCTGAATAAAACAGTAACTTGTTGAGGGTTTGAAATTGTTGGATAACTACATCCAGAGATACTGAGAATCAGTCAGATATGAGTCGTGTGAGGAACGATCCCTAAACTCCAACATTATATCTTTAGTCTATTATAGAGAATATTATCAATCAAAACAAAAGAGAAAAAAGTGTTTGCTAAATGACTGCAAATGAATTACAGGATGAAGCATGAGAGCTTCTGGAACATTATATTTTAAACGTATAAACCATTGCTTTATTAAATATCATGAGATTTACAGTGTGGATTACAGTCTATATGAAAGTCTGTATTAAATCAGGAGTTTATAAGTGTTACACTGATTTATTTACAGTCAAGCAGGTATGGACACGTGAGGTTCTCAGACGCTCTTCCTGGTGATCAAAATCAATATAAAGGTCACAAATAATTCATGATTTGAAGGAGAGAAATCAGAACAGGGTCGTGGTAAATAATAATGGATTTAACTGACTACATTTATTAATAGCTACAAATGATTTTAGTGTAAAGAACTAAATGTTATATTTATATCTAATATTTTGTGTAACACTTAATTATAAAGAACTGCACATAAGAGCTGATTTATAAACAATACCAGGAGGAAAAATTCATTTAATCCTAAAGCTTCTGAACATCAAACTTCTGATCTGTAAAACTTGATCTTATTGTAGGCACTTTAGCTGTGATGAATCTAATGATAAACTGATTGAACTTTTATTTAAAGTGGTCCACAGAAAAAGCTCAGGCGTGAGCCGCCGGTGAAGCAGTAATTTATAGAGAGTGTGTGATTGCAAACAGGTGAGTTTCATCAGGTTCAGATCTACAGAGACTGGCTTTGCTTTAGTGTCATGGAAACTGGCTGAAGATCAAAGTCATGAAAAATAGATCAGATTCTGTCACAGAAAAACATGAAACCCATTAAACACATTTCTCTACAAAGTAAAATAAAAAATATAAATGAAATATATAACTGTAAATATACATGTTGATGTGCTGGGGGTCTGATGATGCTCTCATTTTAAGATGAATGAATTACTTCCATTTCTTCAGATGAAACAATTTCACTGGTGCATGTAAAGATGTAGATGTGAAATAGACGTATAATGAAGAAGATTTGACCAGATGTTCACACTGGAAGGATGGTATAAGATTTAATAATAGAAATAACCATTTTCTAGTTTAGATTATTTTGTAGCCTGTAAATAATTATCTTACATCCTGGTTATAATTTCATATTTGATCATTATGAGATCCTCAAACAGAAAAGATAAATAAATATAGAGGCAGTAAATAAGTGCTTGTTTTGTCCTTGACCACACATCATCCACTTCACCAGAAGATGTCACCAATATGTTCTTTAAATAAAATCTTTGGTCTGGAACAAGTGACTGCCTCCTTGATCTCTCGAGCTTTTGTCCTTCAAGCTTTGGTCTGGAAAACCAGTGGAATCGATGATCCATAAGGAGAAAAATTAAACTTAAATCAATCCTAAAACAGTGAGAACGAATGGACACATGATTTATAAACACATGATGTATAAACACCTCATCACACGACAAAAGATTACAGCAAACATTAAATCAGAACCACGAAAACTAAATCATTCTCTTCATTTCTTCTTAATCGTTCCTTTTTCCTGCACCTTTCCTCCAGTTCTTTAGGGGGAGGAGTTAAGAAGAAAGGAAGAGAAGGAGTAAGAAAGTGCAATTAAAGAAATGAAAAGTGGTGAATGCTTCAGGAATGTGACGTTTTTGAGTCTGTTTTCTCTCAAAATGTCTTTTTCACATCAGTTACATGGAAACTAGAGATTCAATTATAAATGTAAACTGTATGTTGTTCATTTGTTTATTTTTGTAAAGCTGCTCAGTAACAATGTTTCACTGTTAGAAATGTGACATAAATAAAATGGAATTAAACACAGCTGTAGCATTAGTTTCAGTCCAGGATTGTGTGATTGTGTGATTGTGCATTAAATCCCTGATCAGTAATAACATTATATTTCATCGTTAATAGTTAATGTGTTTCTTTTGTGATGATTGATGGAAACTCTGAAGTTTGAGGGTGTAAACGTCTACACATAGCCATCATTGACATGTCAGAGCAACTGTACACATCATCTGAGATCATAGCTGTGGGTTAAAGTTATTGTGTGATGCTGCAGTAAAACGACAGGACGTGTCAGCAGCTCAGAGAAGAGGAACTCTACATGTATGAGACATGGCTGTGAAAAAAGCAGTAAATCCAACACCTGGGCCTTCAAAAGGTCTACGTGATCCTCTGGGTGGAGGTACAAGCATTTTCTGCTGGTTGGAAATGTAAAGCAGGAGGTAAACGACAGTGATATAATCACTTTTAGACATTTTAGTACTTCTGGAATTCTCCAGGTTAGTTTTATCTGATGCTTTTATTTGGTTAGTGGTTCTTCAGGTGGGGTTCAGGATGAAACCAAAACTTATTCTTATGAACTTCATTGGATTAATTACTGAGTTATTTACTGCTTAATCTGGTTAAATCCAGACCTCAGTAACTGATACACTCTGAGCATGTGGTCAGTTTATATTATACCTATTTATATCATCTAATCTTTAAATATTTATGTTTACAGGGTCACAGGCTTCAGAAGGTTTGAGACCATTACTCTCATTTCAGTGAACTGTCTGAGTAGAGGAGACGATCGGGGTCAAAGGTCAATCCTCTCTTCCGCATGCTCAGACACGCCGTAAATGTGGAGTAGAGGAACCGCTTTGAAAAGATGAACAGCACTGTTTCATGCTCAGATCTGATTTTTGATCAATAACAGCAGCTCTGTAGTGCAGATTTGAGATTAATGTTTACACGAGTGTTCACAGCGCATGCTACACATCGCGTGTGATAATAAACAGATTTCAAATAAAGACTTGGGATGTTTTTAGCAAAGAGATTTCCTGCCAGGAGATGTTTATGTAATTTTCCTGGAAGGATTCTCCAGTGTGCAAGAGAAATGAGAGTTTTCTCCAGCTATAAAAAAGAGAGACTGGTGAGGGAACGCTCGTTTATAGCTGCTATAACATGAGCGAGAAACAGGAACTAACTTGTCTCAGGGATGTTTTACGCCACTGTGCCTTCAAGATGGAGCTGAAAATGAATAGATTTATTCATGAATTGTTTGTTTGTGCTCCTGGTTGTAACATGAGATACTTAGAATAATATTTCAAGTCTGTCTCAATCAGAAACACACCTTCATGTAGATCAGTAGGAACTGAGAGCAGCTATAATTAAAGTATAAAAGTGACGAAAGCCGAATCAGGAATGTGATTTTCATTTTACTTTTAAAGATTTTCTTACAAAAACATTTACACACACAGAGTTACTCATTGGCTTTTCCCCAGTAAATGGTATAAAAGCTGTAAATGGATAGAAATCGTAATGAGGCAAATTGTTGTGGCATTTTTGTGATATTTTCACTGTTACTGTAAAATAATCATCTGCAGGGTGGGGACAGTTAATGTTAATAAAAACGCCAACTCTCTCGTTTTTCGACTTTTTTTAAATTTGACTAAGTTTTTAATGAGTTTCGATTAGTTGAATATCATTTTCCTGGAACATGTGAGTTATTAATTCCTCTACTTCTCCAGCAACTGATTACACTTCCAATTTTATCAAACCATCATACATGTTATTCAATTCCAATTACATTTATTGTTGTATGAAGTCCAATATTCACATTATCGATTACCCTGAAGCAGCTATAAACAGTCTTTACCTCCAACACACACGTGACGAGACGTCTTTATTCAGCAGAACTTCTTTCTCTTATTAAAAATCAAATATACTCCAAAAACAAACATCCTTTTTATAGGCACAGATTTCTGTGTTGTAAAAAAAGGCAGAAAAACAACCATCAAGATTAAAGGAGTCCCATCAATCACCACTTCCTGCTAGGAATTTCAGGTAAAAAAAAAAAGAAAAAAGAGAGAAGAAGACAGACATTAACACTTCCCGTTTTTTTTAGACCTCCTCCCACATCCTAAAAACAGACACACTCTGGAATTTGAGTCTGGTGGAGAGAGAGAGAGAGAGAGAGAGAGAGAGAGAGAGAGAGAGAGAGAGAGAGAGAGAAAGAGAGAGATTCCCAATACAAGTCTGGAGATGTTCGTCTGAGACTCTGATTGTCCTACTCTGAGCTGAACTGTAAAGAAGGGAACAAAAGAGTCAAACAGAGACGAAGAGAAATAGAAAGAGAGAAGAAGAGCGAAAAAGGAAAAGACAGAGAAAGAAAGAAGAAGAGTGAGAAGAAGAGTGAGAGGAAGAGTGAGAAGAAAAGTGAGATTTCAGTCATGAAGCCCTGCACATGGATCAGCTCAGTGACGTTCCTGCTGTATGTTCTCCCTGCTTCTGCTACGTCCAGGTGGGTTTCATATACAACTTACAGACCACTGTTCCACCAAAGGTTCAGGAGAGTCTCAAACCTTACACACACACACACACACACACACACACACACACACACACACACACACACGAATGAATTCAAATCCTTAGGGTTTCTTTTTATCATAGTGACAGGCTACTTATTTATTTATTTGTTTATTTATTTATTTATTTATTTATTTGTTTATTTGTGCCCATTTAAAGTCAATTAAATTATTTCTCTGATTTCTTTACGCACTAATAATTTATCGTCTTTGAGAGCATGAATTTTCACAGCTTTGTGATGTCTTTACACTTTTATACACATATTTTCAGGTATTTACCTCAGAAAACACACCTGCTGCTAACGCTAACACCTGACACAGTACCACTTTATCATAACTCCTCATTACTGATGTATTTCCTGAACTCTGTGAATTCTTTCCCTTTTTTTATTGCCATTTGTTTTACAACCTAATTTTATTTTTACCTCAGTAACAATAATTAATTAATTAACGGTTTTATGAGACAATAATATAGAAATAAATAAAGAATATATTGTGCACAAACTCTATGTGATGTCACATATCTTGTCTTATTAAGGCTGGTTGTGCTTTGAATTTACCTCAGGAAGAGTTACTGCGCAATTGCTAACCGCTAACAAGACATGGCTATTCATTTCTTTAATTTTTACATCTCTAGATTTTAACTTTACTCAGGAAGAATAGCTGCTGTTAATGCTAACACCAAACACATTAGTTTATATTAATACTGTCAAAATATATAAATATATATAAAATATTTGATTGTGATTAATCGCATGATCGTCATAAGTTGTTTTGTGATTAATCATAACTTAGTCACACATTTTAATCTGCTCTAAATGTACCGTAATTTAATAGTTTTCAAGTTTTTAATTCTATAATCAACATGCACACTTGACAAATATTGATGCTTTATGCAAATGTATGTTTATTATTAGTGAATCCAAACTCAATATTAAGCATGAAGACAAAATATTCTTTTTAAATTATGTAAATTATCAGGACACGAAACGGAACCTTTGCCATGTTTCCACACGGACGGTTTTAATTGCCGGATGTGTGTGTTATGGCGGATTTTGGTGCTGATTTGAGACTTGCCGCAGCAGTAAAACAAATGCTAGTGTCACACATGCTAGTGATTAATAATAATTTTTTCGAAGGAGTTTATTTATTTTATTTTATTTTTTTAAAGGTTTTAATTTCATTATTTATTTATTTATATTTTTTAAAAGATCACAGAATTGTTTGCGGCATTATTCACGCGTTAATAAAATTAGTGCCATTAAAATAGATTTGTTAATTTTCACAGTAATATATATAAACAATAATGTGTCAACAATTATGATCAAAATTCTCCTCAAAGTTTGTTTTCTGTCTTATTAATGCTAGTTTTGCTTTGAATTTACCTCAGGAAGAATTACTGCTTAACCAATAATAATATTAACTATATGATATCTTTATATGTCCCATCGCAGCTTTGTGTTTACCTCAGAAAGAGCAGATGATGATGATGATGATCTTATTCAAATTATTTGACACTATTAATGTTTCATAGTATTTTTCTTTTATAAATTTATTTGCTCTTAACGCTAGCTGATATGAATGCTAATTAAACAACAGAAAGGTAACATACTGTACATCACTTCTCTACAGAATGTCGCGCTGCTTTGTTGACATGCTAACTCGTATTTTATCTCTGGCTTAGCGTTATTCTGGGAATGACCAATGTCTAAATGTAGCATAGCCACCTGTTAGCGTCTCACATTCTCCTCTTTACGCTATTTCTGATCTCAGATTCCTCACAGTCCTTCACAGCCAAAATCAAGGTTGTGTTCTGTGTCTGTTTATAACATCGAAATATCTCCCCTCGTCACGCTAAGCACACGCTCGGGCATCACGTTAAACCCCCCGATTGCCATCACGCTAAACACACTCTCAGCATCTTGCCAAACACACACACACTCGCCATCACGCTAAACACACACTCGCATCATGCTAAACACACTCACCATCATGCCAAACACACACACTCCCCATCACGCTAAACACACACTCACCATCACTCTAAACACACTCTCAGCATCACGCCAAACACACACTCACCATCACGCTAAACACACACTCACCATCACTCTAAACACACTCTCAGCATCACGCCAAACACACACTCACCATCACGCTAAACACACACTCACCATCACTCTAAACACACTCTCAGCATCACGCCAAACACACACTCACCATCACGCTAAACACACTCTCACCATCACTCTAAACACACTCTCAGCATCACGCCAAACACACACTCACCATCACGCTAAACACACACTCCCCATCACGCTAAACACACTCTCAGCATCACGCCAAACACACACTCACCATCACGCCAAACACACACTCCCCATCACGCTAAACACACACTCACCATCACTCTAAACACACTCTCAGCATCACGCCAAACACACACTCACCATCACGCTAAACACACACTCACCATCACTCTAAACACACTCTCAGCATCACGCCAAACACACACTCACCATCACGCTAAACACACACTCACCATCACTCTAAACACACTCTCAGCATCACGCCAAACACACACTCACCATCACGCTAAACACACACTCACCATCACACTAAACACACTCTCAGCATCACGCCAAACACACACTCACCATCACGCTAAACACACACTCACCATCACTCTAAACACACTCTCAGCATCACGCCAAACACACACTCACCATCACGCTAAACACACTCTCACCATCACACTAAACACACTCTCAGCATCACGCCAAACACACACTCACCATCACGCTAAACACACACTCACCATCACTCTAAACACACTCTCAGCATCACGCCAAACACACACTCACCATCACGCTAAACACACTCTCACCATCACACTAAACACACTCTCAGCATCACGTTAAACACACACTCGCCATCACGCTAAACACACTCTCACCATCACACTAAACACACTCTCAGCATCACGTTAAACACACACTCGCCGTCACGCTAAACACACTCTCACCATCACGCTAAACACACTCTCAGCATCACGACAAACACACACTCACCATCACGCTAAACACACACACTCGCCATCACGCTAAACACACACACTCGCCATCACGCCAAACACACTCTCAGCATCACGTTACACACACACACTCGCCGTCACGCTAAATGCGCGGTTAGCATCACATGTTTGCAATCATGCTAAACCCAGCAAGCCCTCTTACAGCATGTTTTTTCACTTTGAGATGTTTGATTCAATGCTACGTTACCTGACAGATAGAATTAACTTTAACTTTTCAAACTGGTGGATGAAGATGTTCATTGTGAGTTTTTCACAGGAAGATTTACACAAAGATTTGGTCCTCAAGAATCAATTACAGATTTAATAAATGTATCGATGAAAGTAATGGCACCCTAACAGGCAGGAGAGTTAGCGCTGGTCTAAATTAGCCAAAGTGCCACGGTGTCTTAGCTACTGAGTGAAAGAGGCACTTTTTCACCATTTAGTCATAATTTTATTTCTGCTCTTTGTCTTTAATGCAGTTTTGTGGGTGTGGCTAAATGCAAATCAGTGATACTGTGAACTTGTGTAGTTTTTTTGCTGAAACACAAACTAAACCGAACCTTCGGCATCCCGACTCGAGGAGCCGTGAGAAGAACTGACACTATAGTGAAGCTTAGCTTTGTTTTGCATGTAGCATATTGTGGATTTTTTCCCAACAAACAGCCGTTTGTGTGTCTGATTACAAGCAGAAGCGACACATAATTACAGTCATTTCATCACGTTCTTCCCCAAACCCTCACGTGCAACACCTCAATCACTTCCATGGAGCCTCAGTTCCCACATAGCTCACGTTATTACGTCTCAGAAGCGCGTAATTATGGTCATTCCAATGCAGCGTTAAAACCAGACTTCAGCTTTCACACACACACACACACACACACACACACACACACACACACACACACACACACACACACAGTTAAGACAAGCTCAATATATATATATAAGTGCGAGATTAGCAAGTAAATAAACGGTGTGCATGAATAAATAGATTTCCTGTTAGCTTTTTATGCTAGCTAAGCTAGTAAGTTGCTTCAGCTGTCTAGCTAGCTTTGCTAATGTTTTCCAAACAATTTTATTGCATCCTTTTTAGTAAGATTTATTGTTTGCTAAGCGCTAGTTTAACCCAAAGCTAGCTTAGTTTATGAGAATGTGTTTAGCATGCTATCTCGCTAGTTTGGTAAATATTGTCACAATGCTTGCAGGAATATCACACGTGTCTAACGTGTGTGAGACGTGTGTAACGTGTGTGTTTGCATTAAAGGCAAAGCAGGCAGGTCGGAAATCTACAGGGTGTGTGTCGCTACGGCAGTCGTCTGGAATGTTGCTACGGGTGGAAGAAAAACACAAAAGGCCAGTGTGAAGGTCCGTTATATAAAATTATGAATTTTCTATATAATCAGTATTCTAAATTTTATTACATTCCATTTTGTGAAAAATCATTCGATGAGCTGATTCGTGTCCATCGTAGTAGCACTGAGATAAATCCTGGACCAAAAAATACATGTATGTATAGCGTAGTTTACGCTAACTTCAGCCATCGTATTGTGGGCAAGACTCACTGTTTTTGCTAAAGCTAGTGTAAAACAAGATTAGTTTAAAACGTTTATTTGTGAGGAATTTAGCTACCTGGCTAAAGCTACACAGTTAAGTATTACCCTATAGATTTGTGTGTTTAAACACGTGTACAGATTGTAAGTTCCTCACTCTTGTTCTGAAACAGCCGCTAATCAGGAAAGTGTGTGTTTTTTCAGCTCAATGTGAATTCAGATGTAAACACGGAGAGTGTGTGGGGCCCAATAAGTGCAAATGTTTCCCGGGATACAGCGGAAAAACATGTAGTCAAGGTGTGTAGAACAGTTATACTTTATTTCAATGGATTAGCAGTAAAAAAACATGTTCATTGTGCTAGCATTTTTAGCATTCTGGTTTCTCACTGTGTTATTGGATATAAACTCTCACAGCTAACAATTTAGCGCTAGTGCTAGCTATTAAAGTGCTGTATATCATTTTATTAATAATATAAAGACTAGCTGTGCTCTTTAGCATATGGTACTGTTCTTTGCTAAGCTAACAATGACACTTATTCTCATGTAGCTGATTGAAGATTTTTTTGCTTTATTTTTTTTTTTTAAGTGTGAACCTGTGGATCGTTGACCTCCAGCTCGTGAAACATGAGAGTAATGAGTTTCTGTCTGTTTCCTGTCTGCAGATTTAAATGAATGTGGTTTGAAGCCTCGTCCCTGTGAGCATCGTTGCATGAACACCTTCGGGAGCTACATGTGCTACTGTCTGAACGGATACATGCTAATGTCTGACGGATCGTGTGCAAGTAAGCGCTCAGATATCTGCTGTTCTGCTAAAAGTATTGGCACCCCACCTTTACCTCACTCATCATCACCTCACGTTTCAACGATCATTCTATCAGTAACGTTCATGTAGTTCAACTGACGATGTTACAGACGTGTAGAATTCCTGTAACCACGCATGACTTTCTTCTCAATATCAGGACTGTAACGTAGCTCTCGTGTGTCTCCTGCACAGATTCGAGAACGTGTTCTGTGGCTCACTGTCAGTACGGCTGTGAGGAGGTTCAGGGGGAAATCCGCTGCCTGTGTCCTTCAACCGGTTTACAGCTCAGTTCAGATGGAAAAACGTGTGTTGGTAAGTGAGTTACGTAACACAAACAAAACTAAGCTAACAGTAATGGCACCCTATAAGGAAGGAGAGTTCGTGCAGGGCAAAGAAACTCAATGGCGACATCTGGTGGTAAAACTAAAGAAACGAAAAATAAACAAAAAGGGCAGAATCCTGATAAATTTCAATGTTTGGAAGTGAAAAATGTTCATAATAATCAAACATTTTCAGCCATAACCCGGAGGCCAAGCACCTGGATGGACGGATAGATAGATAGATAGATAGATAGATAGATAGATAGATAGATAGATAGATAGATAGATAGATAGATAGATAGATAGATAGATAGATAGATAGATAGATAGATAGATAGATAGATTTGTGCAAACTGACAAGAGCAGATACATATGCAAATATATGTAAAAAAAATAAATATAAAGGGTCTTACAGTAATAAGGATTTTGCTATGGATTTTATTGTGTGTGTGTGTGTGTGTGTGTGTGTGTGTGTGTGTGTGTGTGTTTGCATTGTGTTGGAAATTTTTGTCAGTGCAAAAAATCTTCTTTTTAATTCAGATATTGATGAGTGTGTAGCTGGGAAGCACCAGTGTCTGTACAACCGTGAGTGTGTGAACACCTTCGGGAGTTACTACTGCAAGTGTCCATCAGGTTACGATCTGAAATACATCAGCGGGAAATACGACTGTGTCGGTAAATCCAACAGAAACGACCCCTTTGTGCTCCTGCTATAAACCAGTTATTAATAATAAAATACAGCCGTTATATTTAACACCAGGGTGAAACGTGCATCAGATTATTTTATAATATAACATTATATTCCACTGTACTTTCAGATATTAACGAATGTCTCGCCAACACTCATAAATGTAGCCGTCATGCCGAGTGTTTAAACACCGAGGGGTCGTACAAGTGCAAGTGCACACAAGGTTTCCGTGGCAACGGGTTCGAGTGTTCAGGTGAGAGCTGCTGGTACACACACACACACACACACACACACACACACTCTGGTTATCAGTATCAGGTCACGTGTTTCACCTATCCACCTGTTCATCACATCATTATGACGTCACGTGTATAAAATCCATCAACATTAAAGAGAAACGCAGAAAAACAGGCGTCATAAAACCACAGTCCTAAAAAATTTATCATCTGGAGTTCAAAATTTTCTCATTAATCTCAGTGGAACTTCCAGGAACCATGTGAGCTACCTGGTGTTCATGTCTTCAGCTGCGTCTGAGCTGATGCTCTGATGTGTAGATCAGATAACACGTGGATGATGTGATGAAACTGCTCCGAGTCTTTCTGAGGTAGCAGAAGTTTACAGGACACAGGTTCTCCTCAATGCTGGACATGATCATGGAAGCAGGTGATAATCCACGGCTAGGTGTGAGGACCATTATAATGTTCTCCGCTTCACCTCCACATCTTCACTAACATCCTGTAACACCTCACACCTACACCTGGATCATCATCCCCACACTTCTAACACTTCTTCTATCAGCCATAGTGAGAACTCTGAGAGCAGGTGAAAGTGTTTGGAGTTTAGGTTCAGACTTCTTCAGGTTTGTGGTGAGGTCTCGCGTCAGGATTTCTGCCATCGGAAAAGACTGAAGCATCCAAACCACTGGTTTTATTTTTTTATGGAAAAACATTCCTGTGTTTTGATCTCTAAACCATCTGCTGATCAGTTGACGTGGACTGGAAGAAGGTGAAATGTGGTTTGTGTGTTTCCTGCAGTAAAACCCTTCTATCACAGCAGCTCCTGGGACTCAGATAAAGGAAGCGCTGATGAGGTTCAGAACGGTGAGAAGTTTTCGCTGTGAATCTCAAACAATTCATGGAATGAAATTATTCACTAAAACATAAATATATTAGCGTGGATTAATACATCTCCTCAGCTTCTTCTGTCAGATTTAGCATTGTAGCAGTTTGCTAACAGGCTAATGACTGATCTCTCGATCTTCCTTACTCACTCCACTACTCATTCCCATCCTAATTAACTAGCGGGAGTCATTCGTAACTACATACGATGCTAGCATGTTTGTTAGCGAGCAAATTAACATGACGGAGTTCATCAAGCGATAAAACCTTAAACTGAGACTCAGTGTTGAAGCTGAAAAGCTTTTTATAAGTACAGGAAGTTGATGAGTGTTTTTTGAAGTATTGTTTTGTGCCTGGTATTGGCTGCTCACTGGTTAGCATGCGCTTCACATCCAGCGTTCCGCTGTGTTAGCATGAAAACACTGAATCTGAAACCATATTAATGCAGTTCCTCGTGATCTTCAGGATGTACCTGCATGAAGTTCGGCTTTCTTATCTCCATAT
The DNA here is from genome assembly GCF_946808225.1 of Silurus aristotelis. Lineage (NCBI taxonomy): Eukaryota > Metazoa > Chordata > Actinopteri > Siluriformes > Siluridae > Silurus > Silurus aristotelis. The sequence goes on along the minus strand of NC_139576.1, from coordinate 37,919,334 downwards.
TGATTCCCTGTAGTGACGAGTCGTTCATGAACGAGTCTTTAATGTGACTCAGAAGAATGAGTCGTCTCAAAAAGTGATTTATTTTCTACTGGATGCGCATTAACAAAGCATCACAAAATCTCAGTAGGTTTGTAGAGGAAACAGAATTGAGTCGTTTACCTCCTGACTCTTCTAGTCCGATTCGTTTACCTCCTGACTCTTCTAGTCCGAGTCGTTTACCTCCTGACTCCTCTAGTCCGAGTCGTTTACCTCCTGACTCTTCTAGTCCGAGTCATTTACCTCCTGACTCTTCTATTCCGAGTCGTTTACCTCCTGACTCTTCTAGTCCGAGTCGTTTACCTCCTGACTCTTCTAGGTGATTTTCCTGCACGATGATGATTATGATGATGATGATGATGATGATGATGAAAGCTCGTCTATAAAAACTGCAACAGAATCAGTAGAGGAAACAGAAATGATTGTGATAAACGAAAGACCAGGAGATTCGGGAGGTGCTGGTTTCTGTTTCATGTACAAAGCCCACGTGTTTGTTACGTGACAAATAAACGACGTGCATGCATGTCCAACACAACCGAATGCTTTTACAAACTGATGGAGTTGTCCAGGAATGAGCGTCACTAACGGTGTGCAGAGTCGAGGAGCTACAGCTCTGATCCTCCTCAGAACCTCCACACGGTGTGTCTGATGTAAGCTGTGATTGGACATCAAGCAGTGGTGATTGAGTGTGAAACACAACCCCAGGGTGGAGGAACTGAATGCATCAGAGAGATAGAGTGACTCCAGAGCCCTGAGACTGGAGACTCCTTCCATAAACGTTTGAAGGACGTGTCCTTACAGTCCTGTTTGTTTTGAACAGTTATTCCAGAAATCCTTTCAAAGCCAGGTGTTCTGGGAGGGAAATTGGATAACGTCATTCCCGAGGCCACGGTGTCCCCCAACCTGCACCTGCAGCCCTTCGATTACGACGGAGACGTTTACATCGGACAAGGAGAGGAAGTGACATCACTGAGTCCGACTGGAGAGGAGGAGGAAGGAAATGGAGTGGATGGTGAGAGGCTGACCCCTCGTGGAGATGTGTTCTGTGAGTGTCACACACACACACACACACACACACACTTAGGGTAACGAGGTCATTCTGGTCACGCTTTTTCTTCTCACATGGAACTCCTCGACTCCAGACCCCTCAGCTCGTAGTCTCCTGCCCCTGAGAGCTGAGAGAAGTTTAGCGTAGCGTGAAGAGACACGTCTGAGACGTCCTTCACCTTCAAGAGGGGAAATTCCCCTGCTCAAATAAAAAAAGACCCCAGGATGGGGGGAGGGGGGGTGGGGGGTGTATGCAACCTTTTATTATCCTGCTCCAGAACAGCTGTTGTGTAGAGCTCACAACCTCAACACACACCTCATACTGACACAACCACACACACAACACACACTCCAGTTATAAATGATTAGTTAATAAAGATCAGGAAAGAAGATGTTGGGAATAAAAATCTACAGGTTGGAGAACTCAAACTCAAATTGTTTGAAATTTACAATTTCTGGTTGAACTGCTCAGGAGAAACGAGGAACTTCTGAAGAACAATCACAAAACATCAAAACACATCATCACCTAGGTAACACACACAGTGATAAGAATCAGGGGGTGAAAACTTTTGATCTCAAATTTACATAAATTTTATATGACTTTCATAAAGATTATTTACAGTGAAGTTCACACACTTTCACACGTGACAAGTCGAACACTACTTTATTTTAGGAATCAATACTCAGAAATAGTGTTTTTGTGTGTGTGTGTGTGTGTGTGTGTGCATGTTTACGGTGTGTTAATGAGCAGTGAATTTTCCTCCATGAATCAGTAATAAAATGTTTATAAAATCTTGCAGTTCCTGACGTGGTCTTCAGCCGAGGAACCGAGTTCAAGGAGATAAAAGCAGCTCCTCTCCAGGAGAGTAAGATCTCGATCTGTTCTCTTCCTTCAGCCCAACCTACTGTAGCTCCCATATAAATACATTATATTAACACTGTGTCTCTCTCACACACACACACACACACACACACACACTCAGGGGGCATGACCTAGTGTTTAAAGGTGGGGCTAAATCATCATCAGTCCAAGTCTACATGTGTGCGTGTGTGTGTGCGCATGCAGGATTCCTCACAGACTGTGACTTTGACTCGGGGGAGTGTGAGTGGGTTCAGGAGCAGGATGATGATGTGGACTGGATCGTACGTTATCACCAGAACGGTATCAGTTTCCCGTCTCTTATACAAACCCATTACAGATCCAATCACATCTCAGAAATATCCCACGCTGTGGAGTTCGATCATCAGGAAGCACCGCACCTGCGTGTGTATGTTGCTGTTGTTCAGGGCTGCAGTACTACATGGCGCTGAGTGGAATTGTGGGTAATCGGAGGGAGCAGGCCCGGCTGAAGCTCCTCCTCAGTGACGCTGTTCGTCTCAGAAGCTTCTGTGTGAGATTCAGCTACAGACTTCCGGCGCTGCACACGGGAACACTCCGAGTCCTGACGGAAAACGGGAAATCCCACTCGGTCCTGTGGGAAGGGACACGCGGCCTGGACGAGGGCTGGAACACGGAGAACCTGGACATCACCTGGAGTGACAGAGCTCCTGAATCGGTCTGAAGATCTGCTGAACATCACTTCATCTAGAACACTTTCACACGGAGCATCGACTGTAGTCCATTCATGTTACGTTTCACTGTGTGTGTTACAGGTGGTGTTTGAGGGAACGTTGGAGAAGCTGGTACGTGGTGAGATGGGCCTGGACCACGTGGTGCTGATGTCAGGGAGCTGCAGTGATGCTGAGGAAAAACTGCTTTAGAGAGAAACGTCTCTGAAGATCATCATATGATTCAGTTATAAATCCTGTAGTGAAGAGAAAAATCTGAATCATGAACAAATATGAATTTCCTGAATTACAACCATTTTTTACATCTAAAAGAAGGTGATGGAGATACATGATGATGTTTTCTGGAGAAAGAAGGTGAGCAGGTTGAGGGACGTTCACCAAGAGGAATTAAAACATTAACATGGATTTCATTCTGACAATAAAGAAAGAAAGAAATCATTTTGGTTTTTCATGTTTGTTTGGACGATTGATTTAAATTGTAATATTTGGATGCAGCATTTTGTTCAGAAGCTTTTCCTCGTGTCAGACTCTCACAGGAACAAGCAGAAAACCTCCTCAACTCCACTCCATAACATCTCAACTCAAAATTAAATACAATAAACAGAAATCATGTTGTTGTTGTCAAAGTTTCACTGAAATCACAGATTAAGATTTCAAATTTCTCCAGATTTAATGACTGACCAAATCATTCACCAAAAAAAGTCCAGAACCACCAATGAAACGCAGCCTCCTGATTTTACAGAGTGAATTTTATTAGTGAGAAACGAATTCATTCTACAGAAATAAAGAAAAACAGATTATAAGGGTATAATAAAGTGTTGTGCAGGAAAACGAAGACCTTCTGATGATCCTCAGCAGAACAGCAGAGATGATGAGCAGGTAAAGTGAAGAACAGAAACATGGACACTGTATATTATATTTATAAAGAACGTATAATCTCTCAGCTCAGGAGATGCTTCTTCCCCAGAAACTGCACTTTACGCTCGAAGGCTGTGGAGCGAATCGGAGTGTTCACCTCGTAGAAAGGGTTCATCGCAAACTGGCCATGAAACAAAGACATGTGTTCATCATACAGTCCAATCATCATCATCATCATCATGAAAACAACTCAAACTGCTGCTCACCTTGATGTATAAATCATAAACATCATTAAAGAAGTTTTTGATTCCGTCTTCTTGCCGGATGTCATGAAGCATAATGAACCTCATATGTACAAAAAACACGGTTAAGGAGGAACATAAAGTATCAATCAGACCCTTTCTACTGCGATCAGACCCTTTCTACTGCGATCAGACCCTTTCTACTGCGATCAGACCCTTTCTACTGCGATCAGACCCTTTCTGCTGCGATCAGACCCTTTCTACTGCGATCAGACCCTTTCTACTGCGATCAGACCCTTTCTACTGCGATCAGACCCTTTCTGCTGCGATCAGACCCTTTCTGCTGCGATCAGACCCTTTCTACTGCGATCAGACCCTTTCTGCTGCGATCAGACCCTTTCTACTGCGATCAGACCCTTTCTACTGCGATCAGACCCTTTCTACTGCGATCAGACCCTTTCTGCTGCGATCAGACCCTTTCTGCTGCGATCAGACCCTTTCTACTGCGATCAGACCCTTTCTACTGCGATCAGACCCTTTCTACTGCGATCAGACCCTTTCTGCTGCGATCAGACCCTTTCTACTGCGATCAGACCCTTTCTGCTGCGATCAGACCCTTTATGCTGCGATCAGACCCCCTCAGACTATGTAGAAACAGATCAGACTCTGCATAATCAGATCAGACTTTGTATATTCAGATCCAACTTTGTATAATAGGTTCAGACTCCGTATGAGCAGACCAGACTCCGTATAATTAAATTTAACTCTATATATCAGACTTTGTATAATTAGACCAGACTTTGTATAATCAGATCAGACTCTTTCCTCCTACACAGCTGATCAGACTGAATCAGACGGCGTGGTAACCCTATAGGAAGGATATGACCGGCGGAGACGAAGGCAGAGACGAACCACTCGTTGAACTTGTCCACGGTTTTCAGGTACATGTTGTTGGAGAGCCACATGTTCTCATCCACCAGGTCGAGTGCAGCGTGAGCAATGAACTGGTTCAAGTGGCGATGATCATCCTGTAATCAGGAAGATGCAGATGATCAGAAGAACATTGTGCTGTGGATGGAGCAGTGCAGTACACAGTGCTAAATGAGATGATTATTCTCCATCATCAGCACTTCCTGCAGCATACAGCACCTCGGTCACCTTCTACCCCTGATGATTACACACAACAGATCACCCTGTTTTTATCCATTTACAGTTACATTTACATTGAAGGCATTTGCCAGAGTGACATGATGAGCAGTTAAGGTCTTGCTCCAGGGCGCTACACTGGCAGTGGGATTTGAACTCATGACCTTCAGATCTACTGAGCTTCCACCTTCCATTCATGATGTTGATCGTCTGTGTGACGTATCGCTTATGTTATAGCAGCTATAAACACTCGTTCCCTCAGCAGTTCTACAGATCCTGGTGTATCTTCATACACGTACCTTCGATTCTGGTTTCCCAGGAGGCAGAAACTCCATCTCAAACACCGGGTTGTCATGGTGACCAACCATCACGAAGTAGAAACTCCCAGACATCTCAGTCTCCCTCAGTCTTCTTTAGTCTCCCTCTGTCTCACTCCGTCTCTCTCTGTCTCTCTCCGTCTCCCTCTGTCACTTTCCGTCTTCCTCCGTCTTCCTCTGTCTCACTCCGTCTCTCTCTGTCTCTCTCCGTCTCCCTCTGTCACTTTCCGTCTTCCTCCGTCTTCCTCCGTCTCCCTCTGTCTCCGAGAGAGAGCCCTGAGACAGATGGAGCTGCTCTCTGTACACATCACAGAACATGAAACGAAGGTGAAAGAGACAAACACAATTATTATAACAACAACAATAATAATTCGAATGAAAGGAATAAAACCGGATGTTCCAAAACACTGACCTTCTGAATCACAGTCTCCTGTTATTGTTTACAGAAGGAAACAGACTGATTTCTGTATTATTGTGTGCACCGCACTTTCACCCCTTACTTCCGCTTACGTCATAACACATGAACCCGGAACCAAAACTAGACATTTAACGTGTAAATGATATATTGTACGAATAAGAAGACAATTATACACAATAATTTATAAATACAGAGACTACAAAAATAGACTGATTAAATAATGGATGGAATTAAATTGAGGGTTTACCGGTTCGTTCTTCTTGAGTCGTGCGATATTTATTTAAATTCGTGTGCATCAACACACACACACACACACACACACACACACACACACACACACACACACACACACAAATAAAAGTAAATAAAAGTAAAATGATAATAATTGCAAAAATAAAAAATAAACAACGCACAGGGTTAACGCCAATAAAGATGAATCTAACGGTGGCCTGTAAATAACCCGGAAGCAAAATAATTACAGTGTCGGTTACGGAGTTTAAACGGTGGTTTGGCAACAGCTACTTAAACAACAGAAGAAGAAGTTCAAACTGTCAGATTTTTAATGTGGGATGTTCGGAATCTCCGAGAGTGAGTGAGTGAGTCTGTGTGTGTGTGTGTGTGTGTGTGTGTGTGTGTGTGTGTGTGTGTGTGTGTGTGTTTTGTGTGTGCGTGTGTGTTTTTGTGTGTGCGTGTGTGTGTGTGTGTGTGTGTGTGTGTGTGTGTGTGTGTGTGTGTGTGTGTGAGGATGTCAGCTGATGAAGAGGTGGGTGTGAGTGCAGAGGAGTTGAGGAGGAAACTGTACCAGAGTCTGAAGAGAAGAGGAGTTCTGGACACTGTGAAGGTCAGTGTGTAGATCATCTGTGATGCTGAAGGGCTTCATCATGTTCTAAACCTTCTGGTCACTAAAAGTCTAACTTCTTGACTTGACTTGAAGGAGATGTAATAACTCCTTGTATCAGCAGATGTTCCTGTATTTATTACAGACTCAGCTCAGGAATCAGCTGATCGTGGAGCTTCAGCGTGACACGCTGCTTCAGAGGTCTTGTGAAAAGTCCCAGTCGCTCTCAGTGCTGGCCTCCAACAGCCTGGTGATCCATCACCTGCAGAGCTCCGGCTATGAATACACCCTGTCTGTGTTTTACCCCGAGTGTGGCATCAGTAAGGAGCAGGTGTGAGATAAATGTTGATCACCTTCAGATGAAAGCTGTAAACTCTGTAGTGTCTTTAGGGATTATTATAGAGTCTTTTACCTGTTTATACTTTATACTGTAGGTGTTTTCAGCAAAGGATCTTCTTCAGCTCCTGAGGATCAGCCCACATTCAGATGTGTACAGAAACCTGGTAAACATCATTTACAGGAAAAAAAAAACTTTTATAAATAATAATAGTTAATATTAATATTATTTTTATTGACGTCTGTACAGGAGACAGATTTACACAGTGGCCAAGAAGGTAGAGCCAAAAATCCTATTATTATTATTATTATTATTATTATTATTATTATTATTATTATTATTATAGAACATTTTGAATATTGAATAAGATTTTAAAAGTAATTTCTGAATGTTTGATTTGGTTTAAAGTGAGTGGAGATGATTTCAGGTGTTCTGATCTTCTCTCCCCTGCTGTAGGGATGTTCATGTCTCTGCTCTCGGAGTTAATAAATCATCGGCTGCAGTCTCCAGTTCGTGACGTCGACACACAGACGTGCGACACGGAGCCGTCTGGAGAATCGATCGGTAAACTTCACTTCCTGTCCTGAGTCTTCATTCAAAAACATCTCAACACGAATCCTTCATTATCTGATTTATGACAGAATAAAGTCTGTGTCTCCTCACACACCATCCAGTCTCACTGATCACACTGATGATCATCTGACCAACGTTCTCCAGATCTTTCTATCAAACTGAGACACGGAGACGGATATAAAATGAGAGACAGATTGATGGAGAGATAGATGGAGAGAGGAGAAAAGGTGAAGAGGAGGGTGTAAATTCGTCCTCCTCACAGTGTGTGTGTGTGTGTGTGTGTGTGTGTGTGTGTGTGTGTGTGTGTGTGTGTGTGCAGTGAGGAAGATGCAGGTGATTGATGAAGAGTACGAGGCTATGAGGCAGAAAGGCCGGCGCTGGGCCTCGGTGGAAGCGAAACTTGCTGAATACAGGAAGGAGATGGAGGAGGAAGCTCAAGTCCAGCTGAAATCCCAGGTGCAGTGTTCTTCTCCCGTTTCTGCAGCGTACTTCTCACCTGGAAAGCAAGCTCAGCCAGATGTGCATCTCATTAGAGGGAGAGAGAAGATGGTACAGTGAAGATCATCTGCTGCTAATGTTATGTGTTTCAGATGCAGAACTTTCAGGAGGTGGAGATCTCCCGGGTTAAGATGGAGGAGAGGCAGAAATGTGCGCAGGAGGTGCTGGAGATCAGACGGCAGCTGGAGAAGAACTACGAGATTAAATCTGAAGCACTCATGAGCCGAGAAAAAAACGCCATTGAGAGACTCCAGAACCAGCAGCAGGTTCAAAGCCTGTGTAGCAACTCTGTACTGATCCAATACTGATCTGGTACTGACCTGGTACTGATCCTATACTGACCGGATACTGATCCAATACTGATCTGGTACTGATCCAATACTGATCTGGTACTGACCTGGTACTGATCCTATACTGACCGGATACTGATCCAATACTAATCTGGTACTGATCCAATACTGATCTGGTACTGACCTGGTACTGATCCAATACTGATCTGGTACTGACCTGGTACTGATCCTATACTGACCGGATACTGATCCAATACTAATCTGGTACTGATCCAATACTGATCTGGTACTGACCTGGTACTGATCTAATACTGATCTGGTACTGACCTGGTACTGATCTGGTACTGATCCAATACTGATCTGGTACTGACCTGGTACTGATCCTATACTGACCGGATACTGATCCAATACTGATCCAATACTAATCTGGTACTGATCCAATACTGATCTGGTACTGACCTGGTACTGATCCAATACTGATCTGGTACTGACCTGGTACTGATCCTATACTGACCGGATACTGATCCAATACTAATCTGGTACTGATCCAATACTGATCTGGTACTGACCTGGTACTGATCCTATACTGACCGGATACTGATCCAATACTAATCTGGTACTGACCCGGCTCTAAACTGTTACTGACTCGGGACTAATGTGCTGTAGACGTAGTAGTTGAATCTGTCTGTCTGTGTATAGTAGACGTGTGTGTGTGTGTGTGTGTGTGTGTGTGTGTGTGTGTGTGTTTATTCAGCATGTGTTGTTGTTGTTGTTCTTCAGATAGAGGAAAGGGAAATGTATGTTCAGCGTCAGACTCTGCTGAAGGAGATCCAGTCTGTTCAACACCGAGAAGCTGAACTGAGGATCAACATGGAGGCTTTTCAGAGGTCACTCACATCACACGTCACGTCACACGTCACATCACACGTCACATCACATCACACGTCACATCACACGTCATATCACGTCACACCACACGTCACGTCACATCACATCACATCACACGTCACATCACATCACACGTCACATCACACGTCACATCACGTCATGTCACCACACTGTATCACACCTGGTGTGTTTGTGATGATGTGATTATTCACATCCTGTTTAATATTTATTATCTGTTTACAGCTCAGTGTTCACATCTTCATTACTGGGTTACATTTGTGTGGTTTGAGTGAAGACTCACAGCTGTGTGTGTGTGTGTGTGTGTGTGTGTGTGTGTGTGTGTGTGTGTGTGTGTGTGTGTGTGTGTGTGTGTGTGAGATGCAGGTCCTGTAAGCTGCATGAGGAGAAGATGAGAAGCTCAGAGGAGCTGTTGAAGAGAAGAGAGCTGGACGTGAGGAAGCTGGAGGAAGCTTATGAGCTGAAGCTCAACAGCGAGATCAGGAAGTGAGACATGTCCATATGTACACACACACACACACACACACACACACACAATGCAGCACTGCTAAGTTCTGGATTCTGTTGGTGAGAAGGTGTTGAGTAGATATGCTGAATGTTCTGATTTGTTCTTCTGCTGCTCTCAGACATCAGCTGGAGCTGGAGGAGGATTACACCAGGAGGACCCAGGCTCTGAGGGAAAGCGAGAACAAAAACAAAGGTGTTTGTTGGTTGTCAGATGTTTAAAACAGGAGAGTGTGGAGGACGTGTGAGGGTTTCTCTAAACTCCACGTTTTCTCCTCAGGAGAGACGGAGAGGATTCAGAGGGAAGCCGCCATCATCAACGCCAGGAGAGAGGAGTACGACCGAGTCGTGAGTCAGCTGATCAGGGAGCAGGTACACACACACACACACACACTCACACACAAACTCACACACTCACGCACTCACACACAAACTCACACACTCACAAACTCACAAACTCACACACTCACACACTCACACACTCACACACACACACACTCACACACTCACACACAAACTCACACACTCACACACAAACTCACACACTCACACACTCACACACTCACACACTCACACACTCACACACACACACACTCACACACACACACACTCACACACAAACTCACACACATACACACACTCACACACAAACTCACACACTCACACACTCTCACACACTCACACACACACACACTCACACACACACATACACACACTCACACACAAACTCACACACTCACAAACTCACACACTCACACACTCACACACTCACACACTCACACACACACACACTCACACACAAACTCACACACTCACACACTCACGCACACATACACACACTCACACACAAACTCACACACAAACTCACACACTCACACACTCACACACTCACACACAAACTCACACACTCACACACTCACACACTCACACACTCACACACACACTCACACACAAACTCACACACAAACTCACACACTCACACACTCACACACTCACACACAAACTCACAAACTCACACACTCACACACTCACACACACACTCACACACACACTCACACACAAACTCACACACAAACTCACACACTCACACACTCACACACTCACACACACACTCACACACACACTCACACACAAACTCACACACAAACTCACACACTCACACACTCACACACTCACACACACACTCACACACACACTCACACACAAACTCACACACTCACACACTCACACACTCACACACAAACTCACACACTCACACACACACACACTCACACACAAACTCACACACTCACGCACACATACACACACTCACACACAAACTCACACACAAACTCACACACACACACACACACACACACACGTTTGTGTGTTTTAGACGAGGTTCTGTGTTGCAGGAGGAGATGAAATCAGCACAAGAGAATATGAGAGTATTAATGCTACAGAACGCAGAGCTGAAAGAGAAACTAGAGGGCGCTAGAGATTATACCACCATTCAGAGGGAGCACATGGAGCTGCAGGCTGAAGTTCACTTGCTGAAGAGACGTCTGGAGGAAAGTCAGGAGGAGAAACAGAGACTCCGTCTGGGTAATAACAACAATAATAATACTGCATCAGATTCTATTCTTTAAAAAAAATATGAATACATTTGTAAAATTAATACTTAATTTTAAGTGTGTGTGTGTGTGTGTGTGTGTGTGTGTGATTTTGCTGTTCTCCAGACTTGAACACACCTTCTCCAGAACTTCTTCTGCTGCAGAAAGAACTGAAAAGACTTGAAGCAGCTCGACGTCTGGACCAGGAGGACTTCCAGAACCAGAAGCAGGTGTTTCAGGTCCAGCTCATGCAGGAGGTAATGCTGCAGTCTCTTGTCCTTCAGGAAGACCTGAGCATGCGCTTGGATTCTTAAAACGTTCCTAATTCATAATGAGTATTTCTATAAATCTGAAGAATTTCTGGCTCTGGAGTGGATCTTCAAGGCTGGAATGAGCTACAGGATTGGTTTTTATCCTGCAGGTGGAGCGAAGCACCCAGTTAAAGGCTCAGCTCCTGGAGTGTGAGGAGAGGACCAGGTGGATGTCCACACACACTGACGAGCTTAAACATCAGCTGAAACAAACGCAGCAAGGTCTGACCCACACACACACACACACACACACACACACACACACACACACACACACACACACAGAGCTCCTCTTACCCACAATGCATCTTCTTTAGTGAGCTTGTAGTGTGTGTGTATAAATTGAGATTGTTTGTTTCCTGTTCCACCATGGATTCAGGGACTTTATCTTCTTTGAACCTTCTCCTCTTTCCCACGTTTCCTTCTCTGTGATCTTTCCTTCAGCTCTAGAGAATGAGGTTCTGCGCAACCCTAAACCTTCTCTGGTGGACCGCTCTGTTCTCGATCTGAACCCCGCTAGCACGGTTCCCGCCGATGCTTACGTCCAGAGTTACCATGACGATTTGTGTGACCCAGGAGCAGCTTCCAGCAGGTGGCGTCGCTCACGCACCGACGGAGAGGAAGCGCTGGCAGAAGCTCTGAGCAGGGTTCAGGAGTTGGACCAGGAGGCAGCGACTCTGCAGGAGGCGTACAGGAACTTTCGCCGGAAAGGGGTCGTGTCTCATGTTCTACTCAAGGACACTTCATCTCCTCCCTCTCACACACCTGCACACTTCTTCAGGCCGATAGGAACGCAGACAAACCGACTCCAAAACGCTTACCCCGAGTCAGAACCGAACCAGCGCTTACCGGGTCACATGACTCCACCCACAGTGGGCTCTCCTCCAATCAGACGTCTTTCATCCACTCCAGTCTCCGCCTTCAAAACCAAACCGAGAGCACACACTGAGCAAGGTGAGGACACGTAACGATAAACGGATAAAAAGTACACTTCAGTTGTGTTCCTGGTAACAGGAACTCCTTATACCACACTGATTATTTACGTGTGTGTGTGTGTGTGTGTGTGTGTGTGTGTGTGTGTGTGTGTGTACTGTTTCAGTGTTTTCAGGTTCGAGTTCTCAGAGAGAAGTGTCTCCGATTCCTGCACTCAGTTCAGACGAACACACACACATCACACCACCAAGCAGCCCTCAGCTGAAGAGCACAACCCGAGATAACTGCAGGTACACACACACACACACACTCACACACACACACACACACACACACGGGTATAATGATGAACAGTGATGAAGTGTTTCTGGTGAGTTATAAATATTTTTTATTTTATTTTATTTACATATTATTGATTTTTTGCTCCAGTCCTCCAAATCTGCAAATGATCTCCAGTTCTTCTCGGGGGTCGTCACCACAGCCTGAGAAAATCTGCATTCAGGACCTGACCGAACCTCAAACAGGTCAGATTCATAATCTACCTTTAATCATTATCATTATAATAATCAGAGACGGTGGATTTGGACTGATAGCTGATCGTATCTGCTGATAACTAAAAACACAGGGAAATCAGTGGCAATTAATCAGTTATTTCAATGAAGCAGTCGACAGCTAATAATAATAATAACAATAATAATAATAATAATATAATAATAATAATAATAATAATAATAATAATAATATAATAATAA
>NC_139576.1:37902009-37905967 GCF_946808225.1 Silurus aristotelis | reverse complement strand
ACAATGTACTGACGCTTTTCCTCCGATCTTCACTACAGTCAATTAAGCTCGAGTAATGAGAGTGTGTTCTGAGCTTCTAAAGTGTATCTCAGCCACTCTGAGCTACATCAGCTACAGAAGCCCTGTGGTGATTATCCTGGGGAGGTCAGTGTTCTTCTACTCATCTCCATGCTGATGTTCTTCTCCTCAGACTCGCTCCAGAGCTCAGTATCAGTCTGGGATTCTGTGTAAATAAGATTTTCATTTAAAATAACAAAAGAAATCACATTTACAGTTCAAATGTTTTTTGGTTTTGGTCTGATTCATGAGCTGTGTGTGTGTGTGTGTGTGTGTGTGTGTGTGTGTGTGTGTGTGTGTGTGTGTGGTAAAGATAGGCGACTCTGAGGTGGTACATGTAGCTATGAAGAGCACTGTGTTTCCACAGCAACCAGAAGGAGAAGGAAATGAAACAAATATGAATGACTCCCTGAAGGAAACATGCAAACACACACACACACACACACACACACACACACACACACACACACATTGCATTACATTTATTACACAGTCCCACTCACCGAGAGAGACATCTAAAAAAATTACAAAATAAAATAAATAACGTGTCCCCACAAAGTCAAAACTGTCACACACACACACACACACACACACACACACACACACACACACACACTACAAATTCTCCTAGGATTTGCTGAACCTTGTGCTTGAAGTCATCGTGATGATCTTGGATTTGTTCTTCTATCATGGATGCTGCTATCATCATGAGCTCTTTAACGTCTCTGCTGGAAGCTGAATAAACGAGGACTCGAGGTGACGTATGGACTGCAATGTTGAGAAAACTGGGGGAGAGTTCAGCATGCTATAAGAGAAGATCAGTGTATTTCCAGTGTGATGTGCAGATCCTCAGCAGATACTGAGATATCTACATTTTCCTTTTAATCCACTGAAGGTAAAAGATCCTGGTGGCAGGTGAGATGAAGGGGTGAACACACCAAGGGCAGAGCCTCCATCACATATACTTTACTTGCTCACATAAAATCGACTGTGTTGTGGTCCACATCTCAGGGGGCTTTGGCTTTACTGAGAACCTCTTCCAGCTCTGAGTATGGAGTGGGAATTTACACTTAAGACCCAGAATTGAAAAGACATACATTTTGAGTTGTCAGTTCTCCATTCCTGGATATGGTCCACCTGGGAATTCCCAGAGCTGCCAGGGGATTTAGTATTTATTAAAGACCTGGAGGCATTCTGGAGAAACACAAAGGTCCACCATCTAGAGCATGGAGGCTAACGGAATGTTAAACAGGGATAGCTGGGCTTTTGAAAGAGAGCTGAGAGGCATGTACGTCTAATCTCCATTGCTTCACGCTCAGATATCCAGCCCCATCTCAGCTTCAGGGTTAATGGTATGTGGTGTTTTGTTTATTCATGTGTATATTAGAAGTTTAACTGATTTGGAAAAATAAGAAACTTCTGTCCAAGTGACTTATTCTTCAACATGACATGGTTATCCATGTATTTGTGGAAGTGGTAGCCCAGTGTTGAACTTCAGATCAAAAGGTCTTAAGTTCAAATCCCACCACCACCAAGCTGCCACGGCTGGGCCCTTAAACATGGCCCTTAATCCTCACCTGCTCAGTTGTATAAGGGAGATAATTTGTTTTGGATAAGAACGTCTGAAAAATGCGGTAAATGTAAATCCAAGCGAGCCACTGCAGTCCAGGTTCTCCCACATAACAGGACCATGAGATCTGAAAGAACACATCAGGACACGTGTAAGACGTTGCACCTATGAGATGCCAATGTACTGATTCAACTCAAAGCATCCCAGTTATATCTCGTGTTATATTCACATTACATGTGTGTGAATTCATCATCAGGAGCAACAAACAGCAAAGCAAACGTTAAAATATCTACAATTATAAATAAATTCTAAACTCACGTGTCGCGTACGTGATTAATATTAAAGGATTGTTGTTAGCAGATTGATTGGGTCTGGATTTGAATCTACAGCAGTACACTGAGCTCATGACATTGTTTTCAGTGAATTATTGGAAATGTGCCTATGGCCATTCGCTCACTCGCTCTATCAGCTAATCAATACCACAGCCCCGCTGTGAGACCAATCATCTCCCCAAACCTGCTCATACTGTGTGTCCTACAAACACTCACATTCAGAGAGAACTCATCTGAGCTGCACTCACGCATGGCAGCTGGCTGGTTTAGCAGTGAGGAACGAGGAGACATCAGGTAACCAAGGTAACCTGAAAGAATCATAAAGTGGTGAAGTATAAAGTGCTAAAGCAGAAGCAATAGTTGCATTGGCCATGTGCAGGTCCACAGCAGGGATTTCCCTATAAAATCTGCAATTCCTGCCAGATCTCCAGCTGTGCACTTCAGCTCTGCCTACTGATAGAAAGAGAAAAAGTTGAGAATAATTCACCAGGAAGTTCTGCCTCCTGCCCCCCCAGCAACAGCTTTATAATATCCAGACTTATTACATCATAAACATTTTAAACTATTCTACATGCACATCTTCTGGTCAGCCTGCACCATCCAGAGACCCATCACCCTTAAAGTGTTGATCTGGGTTTAAGTCTGATCTTCATGAGAAGTGCTCAATGTTCTAAACAGTGTGGGATAAAACCAGACTAATTCCTGAAGGTGGTGAATGAGATCAAAGCCATAGACAAAGTTGTTCTGGTCCTGCATCTGTGATTCACCGTAGTTCATCTGCTGGAGAAACAAGCTCCTGGAAAAAACCCAATGAGTCTTATTTAATTATAAAATGTAAAAAAAAAAGGGAAAAATATATGAAATCATTTTAATCCTCGTATTTACATCCATAAACATCTGTTATGCCTTTTCTTGTGTTACCTTCAACGTTTTAACACAAGTTTTATTCTGAAATGTCTACGATGACGGTTTCTTCTGCCTGAGCAGGTCTCAACACGCCCATATTCAAATAAGTAGGAGTGGCTTAACCAGAAACTGAAAAAAAAAAAAACCCAAGTTAGAATAACAACAAAAAATATACAAAAACAAAAGATGATAAAAATGACACATGTCTGCTGTCCAAACTAAATCACACAAATAACAACATGATACACATTTATATAATAAATATACAAGAAATCTAAAGAGGAAATTACATCTGCTCTGATCTGTGCAGCAGTTCCTCACTGCAGAAGATCAGGTTTTCACCCTGGGGGTGGTGCTTGAGCACTTTCTATTCTGATCAGAATCATGATGCATCACCACGGCATGGTCTAGTTGGACAATCTTGAGTTCATACTCAACACTTTCACTAACCTCCTTGTTCTCATGAGCATCAGAAGAGCGAGTCTGAAGCCCATCAGGTAAATTCCTGGAGGTTTAGTTGAGGCAGATGGTGTTACTGTGGTCTAAACCCTGCTAAGTGCAGTGATCCTTCACCTGGTTCTTTATGGTCTTCCTACAATCAACACAAGGTGACATGGAGCATTACTTCACTCTGGAGGGCAATTAGTTAAATTGGTGAAATTGCCCAAAGACCACTGGACCTCCATAAAAGTGTAGGCAGGAAGATTAGACAATGATGCAGATGTTCTGTCCCACAAAGAGCGAGTTTCTCCAGTATAGTGTGCATATGGATTCAGTTGTTGTGGATGTAATAGTGATTTCTTTCCTACTGCTGCCACCTGCAACTTCTACGTCCTCATGGTCATGAACTACTTCATAAACTGGCCGTGAGTGTATTTCTGTTACTGATGCAGTAAAACAGGGAATCAGATGAGTCTCTCTTTCAGCTTCTACTTTAGATCTAATAATAAGTTCTGCTGTGGCCTGGACCAGTTTATATTCCTCCTGGTGCTGGAGATCTGACTCCAGGTCCTGCTGGTCTCCTATCCTCTGTGTTGTATCTCCCCATGTGACTGTTTTCTCAATAAAAATTATTTTGAGATATTTGAGATTT
>NC_139576.1:37872009-37897009 GCF_946808225.1 Silurus aristotelis | reverse complement strand
TCTCCAATCATCTCCTCACCTTCATAATCATCTCCAATCATCTCCCCACCTTCATCATCATCTCCAATCATCTCCCCACCTTCAT
Organism: Silurus aristotelis; assembly: GCF_946808225.1. Classification (NCBI taxonomy): domain Eukaryota; kingdom Metazoa; phylum Chordata; class Actinopteri; order Siluriformes; family Siluridae; genus Silurus; species Silurus aristotelis. Next base: position 37,896,924 of record NC_139576.1, on the reverse strand, counting down.
GATCATCTCCAATCATCTCCCCACCTTCATCATCATCTCCAATCATCTCCCCACCTTCATGATCATCTCCAATCATCTCCCCACCTTCATCATCATCTCCAATCATCTCCCCACCTTCATCATCATCTCCAATCATCTCCCCACCTTCATGATCATCTCCAATCATCTCCCCACCTTCATCATCATCTCCAATCATCTCCCCACCTTCATCATCATCTCCAATCATCTCCCCACCTTCATCATCATCTCCACTCCTATTCCTGTTGTGATTATGTAATACCTGTTGTATTCTCAGTCAGTAGTCTGCTGTCTGATCACACTGACAATCCCAATAATACACACTTCTAGACTTCTAAATCTAACATCACAATTCTGTTCCTAATCTCTTCTTCTCTTATCTCTAATCTCTCCATTACTTAAAAGATCTCCCCATCCTAGTGCAGATCTCAGTGATGATATCATCATATCAAACCGATCTCCATCCCCACAACCACTTCCAATTTTATTGTTAATGTTAATATCAATTAAGTAGATTCCATTGATCATCTTTCAGGATTATTGAATATTAAAGATCCCAATGCAGAAGATCAAACAAACCTTTATTAAATCAATTACTTGTAAAGTCACACACACACACACACACACACACACACACACACACACACACACACACACACACACACACACACACACACACTATAGGGGCAGCTACACATCTGCACCTCAGCTGCTTTAGATGATTATCTGAGACTGGACTGGAGGTTAATGTCCACAAAACACACACACAAAAACCACTGATTCACACCGAAACACCTGGAACAGTTTTATATCGGACACTGCTCACACGTACACACGTCGTCACCCTTAAGCCGTAAACAGTCACGTGACTGACGTACACTTTTGAGCTTCAGCACAACAATGGCATTTTAACATTCATTACTTTACAGAAGCTCAGATGGCTTGTGGAGAAAAACAGGCCTGGCCTCCTCTCGTCATTAATAATGGTACCGTCCAGTAATGAGACATGAAAATACAGTGTGGACTTTGGGTTTATTTCCATCATGTTCTTGCTCCTGCAGGTCCTCCAGTAAACGTCACCTGCAACATTTTCATCAACAGCTTCGGCTCGGTTACAGAGACCACCATGGTAAGATTCTTGCATTTCTCTCGATGTCCTCATGACATCGCAGTGTCAGTGCTGTTCCTCATCACACGTAACGAGTTTCACCACGTATCAGTGTTTCACCCTAATTTATATTTTTGAGATGTGCACGTGATTAAATGTGACGGTGTGATGGGAAGATCAGATGGAGGTTGAGTGCTGGTGGAGGTTTAAGGCAGTTCCTGCGTATTGATGGTCTGGTATTGCTTGGGGCTTTAGGGCAGTATTGGACGGCTGCTTCCATACACCACGTGAACGTTCCTTCAATTATTTTTCGGTTAATAATTCACACAGAGGCCGGCGGTTAATTACTGGCTTTCATTTCCGGTGGTCCCTCAGGGGCCTCGTGTTTCAGGGGCCGGGATTAAAACAGATTGATCAGTGGAGCCCCTGAAGACGCGTCAGGGGTAAATGCTTATCCAACTTATCAGTTGGAACCAAATCCGTCCCTGATGATTCCTCAGAGTGAAATCGTGTTTACAGACAGGAGGATTTCTGCACTGAGAGAAGACACCAGGAAAACCTTTCTAGATTCCATTACCATCTGAGAGAAACGCCTGCATGCCTCAGCACAAACACACAAACAGCTTCTTTTATCATTATTATTATTATTATTATTATTACCAGGATGAATTATAATCCCCAACATTCAGCTAAATATGAATTTGGATTAAGAATATTTTTATCATTTAACTGTTAATTAGCAGCTTTAATAAAAGTCTGGACTCATAACACACACTGAAGCTGTGAAGAGTTCTGAACCAACATCAACTCTGTTTCTAATAATGTTTCTACTTTTCACCAAACCGCAAAGAGTTCGTATGATGTGAAATGAGACGAGACGAGACGAGACAATGTTTATTCATAAACAAACAATTAATCCTCAGCTATAGGAGTAAAAGCTTCCTGCTGCTTATGAAAAACACACAAAGATAAATAAGATATATGAAGGTGGAGGCTGGTGATGTTCTCCTCAATTCCACAATTCATCTCCTTCTCGTTAAATCTGAGTCGAGAAAAGTGAACTGAAACACTGAACATCGTGATCCGATTTGAGAAGATGAGAAGAGCCGGTTTCATTATTAGAACTCAGATATTACGGAAGAAATGACCATCACTTACTGTCTGATCTGGATTTTTATTTTGGATAAATTTGCTGTAAAAATATTTACAATTCAGCAGAAAGTTCATTTCAGGATCATCCAGATTTACTCTCGTACCGTTTCACTCCTAACCGTGTGCCAGATTTTATTATCATAATCTGATCTGATCATTATTTTATATATAAAGTGTTTTTATTATTGTACTTCGTCTCAAAGCAGCTTTAAGGAGATAAATCAGTTATAAAATAACACCAGATTTTTCCTTAAATTCCCAACATCTGGAATCGATTTGGACGTTTATTTAAGATCAAAATGGTGAAATCAACTGAACATGAAGGACCAGGAGAAGTTTCACTGCAGGAGCATCATTTACACATGATTGGTTTCCACTCAGTCCGAGTGGAGATTAGACTGTACTTGTAAATACATGAGTCTGATCAGGACACTTCAGGTTCATTAGTATGATCTTAAAGGTGGACATTTTCCCAAAACAGTTTTAAATGAATAAATCTGAATAAGAAGAAATAAAACAGTCTGCTACACTGACTCAGGACTACAGTTTGCTCTGATCTCCATCGCTGCACCTCAACATCGTTTATCTGTAATAAATGGACATTCGGTGGAACCCAGATGAGGATGAGGTTCCCCTTTTGAGTCTGGTTCCTCTCAAGGTTTCTTCCTTCTGCATCTCTGAGTTTTTCCTTCACCACAGTCTCCACCGACTTGTTCATCAGTTTATTAAGTTCCTATCTCTGTGTTGTGTTATGTAGCAGTATGTAGTTTATGTAGCAGTATGTAGTTTATGTAGCTGTATGTAGTTTATGTAGCAGTATGTAGTTTATGTAGCTGTATGTTGTTTATGTAGCTGTATGTTGTTTATGTAGCTGTATGTAGTTCATGTAGCTGTATGTAGTTTATGTAGCTGTATGTAGTTCATGTAGCTGTATGTAGTTTATGTAGCTGTATGTAGTTCATGTAGCTGTATGTAGTTTATGTAGCTGTATGTAGTTCATGTAGCTGTATGTAGTTTATGTAGCTGTATGTTGTTTATGTAGCTGTATGTAGTTTATGTAGCTGTATGTTGTTTATGTAGCTGTATGTAGTTCATGTAGCTGTATGTAGTTCATGTAGCTGTATGTAGTTTATGTAGCTGTATGTTGTTTATGTAGCTGTATGTAGTTCATGTAGCTGTATGTAGTTCATGTAGCTGTATGTTGTTTATGTAGCTGTATGTAGTTCATGTAGCTGTATGTAGTTTATGTAGCTGTATGTAGTTCATGTAGCTGTATGTAGTTTATGTAGCTGTATGTAGTTCATGTAGCTGTATGTAGTTTATGTAGCTGTATGTAGTTTATGTAGCAGTATGTAGTTTATGTAGCTGTATGTAGTTTATGTAGCTGTATGTAGTTCATGTAGCTGTATGTAGTTTATGTAGCAGTATGTAGTTTATGTAGCAGTATGTAGTTTATGTAGCTGTATGTAGTTCATGTAGCTGTATGTAGTTTATGTAGCTGTATGTAGTTCATGTAGCTGTATGTAGTTTATGTAGCTGTATGTAGTTTATGTAGCTGTATGTAGTTTATGTAGCTGTATGTAGTTTATGTAGCAGTATGTAGTTTATGTAGCTGTATGTAGTTTATGTAGCTGTATGTAGTTCATGTAGCTGTATGTAGTTTATGTAGCAGTATGTAGTTTATGTAGCTGTATGTAGTTTATGTAGCTGTATGTTGTTTATGTAGCTGTATGTTGTTTATGTAGCTGTATGTTGTTTATGTAGCAGTATGTAGTTTATGTAGCTGTATGTAGTTTATGTAGCTGTATGTTGTTTATGTAGCTGTATGTAGTTTATGTAGCTGTATGTAGTTTATGTAGCTGTATGTAGTTCATGTAGCTGTATGTAGTTTATGTAGCAGTATGTAGTTTATGTAGCTGTATGTAGTTTATGTAGCTGTATGTTGTTTATGTAGCTGTATGTAGTTCATGTAGCTGTATGTAGTTCATGTAGCTGTATGTAGTTCATGTAGCTGTATGTAGTTCATGTAGCTGTATGTAGTTTATGTAGCTGTATGTTGTTTATGTAGCTGTATGTAGTTCATGTAGCTGTATGTAGTTCATGTAGCTGTATGTAGTTTATGTAGCTGTATGTAGTTCATGTAGCTGTATGTAGTTTATGTAGCTGTATGTAGTTCATGTAGCTGTATGTTGTTTATGTAGCTGTATGTAGTTTATGTAGCTGTATGTTGTTTATGTAGCTGTATGTAGTTCATGTAGCTGTATGTAGTTTATGTAGCTGTATGTAGTTTATGTAGCTGTATGTTGTTTATGTAGCTGTATGTAGTTTATGTAGCTGTATGTAGTTTATGTAACTGTATGTAGTTTATGTAACTGTATGTTGTTTATGTAGCTGTATGTTGTTTATGTAGCTGTATGTAGTTTATGTAGCTGTATGTAGTTCATGTAGCTGTATGTAGTTTATGTAGCTGTATGTAGTTCATGTAGCTGTATGTTGTTTATGTAGCTGTATGTAGTTTATGTAGCTGTATGTAGTTCATGTAGCTGTATGTAGTTTATGTAGCTGTATGTTGTTTATGTAGCTGTATGTAGTTTATGTAGCTGTATGTAGTTCATGTAGCTGTATGTAGTTTATGTAGCTGTATGTTGTTTATGTAGCTGTATGTAGTTCATGTAGCTGTATGTAGTTTATGTAGCTGTATGTTGTTTATGTAGCTGTATGTAGTTTATGTAGCTGTATGTAGTTTATGTAGCTGTATGTAGTTTATGTAGCTGTATGTTGTTTATGTAGCTGTATGTTGTTTATGTAGCTGTATGTAGTTTATGTAGCTGTATGTAGTTTATGTAGCTGTATGTTGTTTATGTAGCTGTATGTTGTTTATGTAGCTGTATGTAGTTCATGTAGCTGTATGTAGTTCATGTAGCTGTATGTAGTTTATGTAGCTGTATGTAGTTTATGTAGCTGTATGTTGTTTATGTAGCTGTATGTAGTTCATGTAGCTGTATGTAGTTCATGTAGCTGTATGTAGTTTATGTAGCTGTATGTAGTTTATGTAGCTGTATGTAGTTTATGTAGCTGTATGTAGTTCATGTAGCTGTATGTAGTTCATGTAGCTGTATGTAGTTTATGTAGCTGTATGTAGTTTATGTAGCTGTATGTAGTTCATGTAGCTGTATGTAGTTCATGTAGCTGTATGTAGTTTATGTAGCTGTATGTAGTTTATGTAGCTGTATGTAGTTTATGTAGCTGTATGTTGTTTATGTAGCTGTATGTAGTTCATGTAGCTGTATGTAGTTTATGTAGCTGTATGTTGTTTATGTAGCTGTATGTTGTTTATGTAGCTGTATGTAGTTTATGTAGCACCAGGGTTCTGGAGGAACGCCGTCATTTCACTGTGTACTGCGTCTGATAAACAGTTTACAGCTGAAATGACAATAAAAGCTTCTTGACTTGACAAACACTTCTGAAGAACTTCTTCATTCTTTATCACCACAGTATCTGTGTAAAGCTGCTCGGAGACAATGTTCATTATTAAAAGCTCAAAACAAATAAACGTGAACTGAATTAAAGATCTTTTCACCAGTGCAGATGTGGGAACTGGTCAGGAGTAAATGTTCTAACGGAGACTTTCTGCAGCAGTGGTTTGGGTTTGTTCTAATGCTCATGTTTAAATCAGAGATAAAGATCTCGCTTTTGCTTGAATCGCTCATCGCAGTTTTTCTTTCAGGACTACAGAGTGAACATTTTCCTGCGGCAGAAGTGGAACGACCCACGTCTCTCCTACAGCGAGTACCCAGACTCCTCGTTGGATTTGGACCCGTCCATGTTGGACTCCATCTGGAAACCCGACCTGTTCTTCGCCAATGAGAAAGGAGCCAATTTCCACGACGTCACCACTGAGAACAAGCTCCTGAGGATCTTCAAGGACGGAACGGTTCTCTACAGCATCAGGTAGCTGCACAACCTGTGAAAGAAAAAAACATAATGTAACATTTATTGGTTCTCTCCGGCGTCCACCTGAGTTTCCTCGCGGACCAGAACGTTTTTTCTCCGGCCCCCGCACGCGCTTAGTAACTGTTCACCAACCCTTCCGCTCGTCTCTGCCGGTGTCTCTCTCCCTGGTGTCTCTCTCCCTGGTGTCTCTCTACCCGGTGTCTCCCTCCCTGGTGTCTCTTTCCCCGGTGTCTCTCTACCCGGTATGTCTCTCTGCCCGGTGTCTCTCTGCCCGGTATGTCTCTTTCCCCGGTGTCTCTCTACCCGGTATGTCTCTCTGCCCGGTGTCTCTCTGCCCGGTGTCTCTCTCCCTGGTGTCTCTCCGCCTGGTGTCTCTCTCCCCGGTGTCTCTCCGCCTGGTGTCTCTCTCCCCGGTGTCTCTCTACCCGGTATGTCTCTTTGCCCGGTGTCTCTCTCCCTGGTGTCTCTCCGCCTGGTGTCTCTCTCCCCGCTGTCTCTCCGCCTGGTGTCTCTCTCCCTGGTGTCTCTCTGCCTGGTATGTCTCTCTCCCTGGTGTCTCTCTCCCGATTGTCTCTCTCCCCGTTGTCTCTCCGCCTGGTGTCTCTCCGCCTGGTGTCTCTCTCCCCGGTGTCTCTCTGCCCGTTATGTCTCTCTCCCCATTGTCTCTCCGCCTGGTGTCTCTCTGCCTGGTGTCTCTCTCCCCGGTGTCTCTCTCCCCGTTGTCTCTCCGCCTGGTGTCTCTCTGCCCAGTATGTCTCTCTCCCTGGTGTCTCTCTCCCCGGTGTTTCTTTGCCCTGTGTATTTCTCCCCGGTGTCTCTCACTCCTCACTGTAACAAAGAACACTGATTAGACTTATTCCCAACAGGTGTGTGATTCTTACCGCGTGTCTCTCCCGGCCACGCCCTCCATTCACATACCAGCGCTCGGCCACGCCCCCCCTCGCTACGCCCCCACTCCCACACATAAGTCTTTATTTTTTATCCATTTAGAGTTGAGTGTTCCTGATCTAGTTCCTGTTCAGCGTTTATCCGAGATGAACTGCATCACAACACATCTGCCAAATGCTGTAAATGTAATTGTAAAACCCAGACGACTCTGAGGAGGCAGGAAACACGAACGCACCCCGAGGCTGCGGGAGAAATCCTGCTTTGGAGGTGCTGTCAGGTGAACCGTGTGTAGCGTGTTGAAAAGCGCTTCAGGGGAACTGATTCTCCACAAAGCACACAGGTGCCATCAGATAGAACCTGAACTTAACATCTAAACTCGTAAACAGGGTCATAACGACCAGGAACACAGCCTAATTAGAGAACAGGGGTGCAAATACTTTTGCCTGTGTGGTAAATTAGTGACTAAGTGAATAAACGTGAATAATGTGATAAACATCTTGTTCCCAGGTTGACTTTAATTCTGTCCTGTCCAATGGATCTGAAGAATTTCCCCATGGACGTTCAGACGTGCATCATGCAGCTGGAGAGCTGTACGTACTTCACCTCCATTTTTTTTCTTCCTCTTTATCTTCTTCATCTTCTACTTATTTATAAAGCATGTAGATGGTACAGAAAAAGTTGTAGTTTTTTCCTAAACTCATTAGGTTTCATTAAAATCCTGTTTTCTAGACGTAATGTCTCATGATTCTGTTGTAGAATTCATTATTTCCACGTGATGACTCACAATAACACGAGATGAATTTGTACGTATTTATGCGACAAATATTTAATAAAGTAAAATTAGTGTTTCTGTAGCTCTGAAGCAGCACGAGAGAAATGCAGTGTGTGTGTGTGTGTGTGTGTGTGTGTGTGTGTGTGTGTGTGATGGTACGCAGTTGGCTACACGATGAACGATCTGATCTTTGAGTGGTTGGAGACGGCGCCGGTGCAGGTCGCTGAGGGTCTGACGCTGCCTCAGTTCATCATCAGGGAGGAGAAAGACCTCGGCTACTGCACTAAACACTACAACACAGGTAAAACACACCCGCCATGCTAATGCTAATTTCACTAAAATTTCACTCATTTTCACAGTAATTTGACATTAATGTGAGTGTTTAGCCAGTGTGCTAATGAAATAATAAAATAATAAAAACTCTAAAACTGGTCAACAACCAAATTTCATTTCGCATTTATTACTAGTTCAGTTAAAAAAAAGAAAAAAATTATAATAATTAGATAATGCAAATTTTAAAAAATATTTGATTTAACACTAAAACTTACCAAGGCCACGCCCCCTCCACTAAAAGACACACCTCCTTCAATGTGATTTAAATTCTAAATTTGAGCATCATTTACACGTACATGGACATTTTGTATGCCTGTCAATCATAGTAAAGAGGCGTGGCTTCTATACATCTTTCCACTCTAGTAAAAGTGGGTGTGGTCTCTGTATCTATACATACCAATAAAAAGGGTGTGGCCTCTGTGCATATATGTATAGTTTGAAGTTTAGATTTAAAAGTTTCTGACTGTGGCTTGTGTCGTTCAGGGAAGTTCACCTGCATCGAAGTGAAGTTCCAGTTGGAGAGGCAGATGGGATACTACCTGATCCAGATGTACATCCCCAGCCTGCTGATCGTCATCCTGTCCTGGGTGTCCTTCTGGATCAACATGGACGCAGCGCCGGCTCGGGTCGCCCTCGGCATCACCACCGTCCTCACCATGACCACACAGAGCTCCGGCTCCAGAGCCTCGCTACCCAAGGTACGCTCAAAACCAACGGGATAAAGAAATGAAGCGCTGGTTTCTTTCAGCTAATTAGCGTTAGGAGGATGATGAATGATGGAGAAAACAGCTGGAGACGAAAATCCTGTCTCATACATCAAACTAATCCTCGGCTTCAGGTTTTCCGCTTAACTGGCATTCTTTCAGAAAATTAGGAAATAAATTCCCATTAGTGATCCTTCAGCTTTGTTCTTGATGGTCAAATTAAAATACCTGGACCTTCAAAGATCTTTTTCACAAATCACATGTTTAAGCATGAAAACTTTCCACAAGACCAAAGCAGTGGATGAAACTGTACTAATATGAGACGCTGTGTGAGGAAAAAAGCTCTGATCCCGTATTGATTGATGGACAGTCTGTTGGTGTTAATGATGCACCAGAGTCTCATCTTCTGACCTCAGAAAAGTGCTGCAGTCGCATCTCATACCTGCTCTTAAACATCTGGTGTGTGTGTGTGTGTGTGTGTGTGTGTGTGACGTGTGTGATGAGGCGATGGTGTGTGTATTGAGCAGGTGGAGGAGTCAGTGAGTGTGTAATTATCAGGGATAAGAAACTGCAAGGTGTAACAGGAGAGTGGGACATGATCACATGATCAATAAACAGGGTTAATGTTCCAGTAATGATAAATCTCTTTACACACACACACACACACACACACACACACACACACACACACACACACACACACACACACACAAACACACACCTTACCCACCCTGATAAAAATCTTAGGATGGAAATGAATGTAATAAATGTGAACACTGAGTTTGCATTGATTGTGTGTGTGTGTGTGTGTGTGTGTGTGTGTGTGTGTGTGTGTGTGTGTGTGTGTGTGTGTGTGTGTGTGTGTGTGTGATGAACAGGTGTCGTATGTGAAGGCTATAGACATCTGGATGGCGGTGTGTTTGCTGTTTGTCTTCGCTGCATTGTTGGAGTACGCTGGAGTGAATTTTGTCTCCAGGCAGCAGAAGGAGTTTCTGCGACTCAAACGGAGACAGAGACGAAATATTAAGGTGCAGAAATCCACCTTCTAATCCACTAAATCCATCTCACACAATGCATTCTGACCGGAGCACGGTGTTGGAGTGTTGGGGTGTGGGGGGTTGGACACTTCGACTCCACACCATAAAGTGTAACTATAAACAGATAAAAATGCAACATGGCACTCAGTGAGGATGTAAAAGGTGGGAATTATTGGAGGAACACCCTCCAGACCTGGTACAGGAAATGGATCTAAGTCACTTCCTGTCCGGCTGCATAGATTTAGATTTGTTTATTTTTATTTAGGAGGAAGTTATCCTGTGGAATTTCTTTTTTGGTTAATGGCTTGTTTATTCAAATCCAGGAGGAGGAGCTAAGAGAGGGGCGGTTCCATTTCTCTGGTTACGGCATCACTACGTGCATGAAGGACGGCATGGCGGTGAAAAGTGACGCCGGCGTGCAGCAGACCTCGCTGGAGAACAATAAGAGGAAGTTTGTGGACCGCGCGAAGAGGATCGACACTATCTCCAGAGCAGCATTTCCTTTGGCCTTTCTCATGTTTAACATCTTCTACTGGATCACCTACAAAATAATCCGACACGAAAACAATGCCAAAGTGTAGCGGCTGGTGGAGAAAGAGAGAGGGCGCTGTAGCATCGCAGACTCGGGGAGTAACGGCAGCGGAGCGGCAGGTGCTGGTCGATTTTAATCAGGGATAAAAAGCATGTTCAGGATTCATGGATGGTGAGAGAACACTCTGATGGTGTTCCACATGCAGAAGATGAGAGGAGCAGGAGGAAGAGTCCAGCGAACGGTGAGGAAAGTCAGCTTTAATTACAAGGTCTTCACATCTATATTTGGTGAACGGAATGGGAAATACAGCCATTTCCTCCAGTTTTAGAAGATCAGAAGCAAATGGACACATGATCAGTAAAAATTCACATGATCCAATTAAATAATGAGGGCTAGCGCTTTAGCTTTATTACAACTCACTATGTCTCCAATACAACTCACTTTCTCTCAGCAGGACTGTAATGACTCTGGTCTCCTGTGTATATCACTAGTGGAGGACGTGTGACCATTTCATTTGTCCATCCTAGTGGAGGAGGTGTGGCTATATCATGTCCATCCTAGTGGAGGAGGTGTGGCTATATCATGTCCATCCTAGTGGAGGAGGTGTGACTATATCATGTCCATCCTAGTGGAGGTGTGACCATTTCACCTGTTCATCCTAGTGGAGGAGGTGTGGCTATTTCATCTGTCCATCATAGTGGAGGAGGTGTGACCATTTAATCTGTCCATCCTAGTGGAGGTGTGACCATTTCATCTGTCCATCCTAGTGGAGGAGGTGTGGCTATTTCATTTGTCCATCCTAGTGGAGGAGGTGTGACCATTTCATCTGTCCATCCTAGTGAAAGAGGTGTGACCATTTCATCTGTCCATCCTAGTGGAGGTGTGACCATTTCATCTGTCCATCCTAGTGGAGGTGTGACCATTTTATCTGTCCATCCTAGTGAAGGAGGTGTGACCATTTCATCTGTCCATCCTAGTGGAGGAGGTGTGGCTATTTCATTTGTCCATCCTAGTGGAGGAGGTGTGACCATTTCATCTGTCCATCCTTGTGAAGGAGGTGTGACCACTGTGTATGAGTTACAGTAGAGAAGGTGTGGTTAATGTATGTCCGTTTCATAGAAGGTGAAACTATGTTTGGTTCCTGTGAAGGAGGTGTGGCCTTTTCATCTGTCCATCACAGTAACAGTATGGCATTAGAAGGTATGGGATTTATTTTCCATGCAGTGCAGTGGGGTAATGTTATTGTTGCAGGTGTGTGTGTGTGTGTGTGTGTGTGTACATCTCAGATTCAGATTGACCTTACCAGAGCTTTACAGGTGATTCTGTGAAGCTTCATCAACAACAAGGTTTAGGACAATGAGGGTTTTTAAATCGTGACATCAGTGATTTTACTCCTGCATTAATTTTCATCTGATTTGTTCTGGATTATAAAAGTTACATTATGATTTAACACCTTTTATTTTCTTGTTCCTCGACTAGAGATCCAAAGACACATCACTGTCCCATGACTTTTCTCTCATTAATGTATGAATCTGTTCACCTCATATAGACGTGAAAACGTTTAAAATTTAGAGACAAATCAAATCTGTCCAGTTTGTAGTGGGCATCCAGGTTCCAGACCAGATCTGAAGTCAACACACTGCCAGAGTATTTGTATGAACTTCACAATATTCAGTCTTCTGGTTTTTATGAAATGTAATATAAAGAGATGATTATCCAGTTTTTCTAAAGTTGTCTTTCTGAAGTTGTCTTTGTGAATTTAGTCCCAGTTCCTAATCGCTCACCAGGTCCTGCAGGGGCGGAGTTTAAACCATTAGGCCTTAGACATCATCTTCATTTCTCTCCTCACGCTCACTTTCTGAGCATTTCTTCGACTGTTTGTGGTGACAGATATGAGTCGTGTTTGTACTCTGAACAACATTCTGAATAAAGTAGTAAGTGAGATATTGTCTTTGACGTGTCATTGCCATGACGACATGAGAGCAACACATAACCTTCTCCCTGTCAATGTTTCAACCCCTGCACAAGACCTTCATCATGGTATGAGAGTGAGCTCTGGTGCAGGGAACCCGGGGAACCAGCTTTCTATTCCACCTTCTGACCAGAGTGGCATTTAAAGCCACTATACCCCATAAAACACTGCTCATGGAATGGCATGTCTGGTCTGTTTGGAAGGTGCATCTGTCACCCAGTGGTCCAGTCACTGCTGAGACGGGGAAAGAAACAATACACCATCAGGACAGCTGGTCTAATGTGTCCTGACCCACACCATGCCAGGACCAGATCTCTGCAACGGTGTCAAAACAGTGAGCGTCGCCGTATATCAAATGTACGTCACGTCAAACGTCTGTTTTTAATCACAGTTTACTGTATTTTCGGTTTTAAACACGTAAACACAAAAACCAATCTGCTGCATTACAAACCTGTAATACACAATAAAATGAAACGTGAGGTTGAACAAACGCACAACACACACCCTCAGGAAATCAGATTTCATGTTCCAACCTATTTTTTATTTGTAGTTTTATTTGTAACATGACACTCCTTCTGACTCCTACCACACACATTACCCATTATAATCCATCATCATCATTAAGCTCCGCCTCCATGAGCATTGCGACATCACTAGCCATCTGAAGACCAATCGCTCGTTCCACCATCCCGCGATAAAGCTTTTCCTCCACGAGGGGGCGGAGCTGACCGCTCCTTTCTTTAAGCCACTGTTCACGACTAAAATGCACGTTGAAATCGTTACTCAGTTCTTCTGCTCCGCCGCGAATCAGATCGCTGACGCCTTCTTTTATAGCGCAAATCTCGTGTGCCATAATGAGGGCGGGGCTTCTGTTTCTGCCCTGCCCATTTCTGAGAAGTTTTACACAATGAGAAACAGGAAGGAAGTTGCACAGTGCGTCCAGGAAACGAAGTACGCAGAGATGATCACTGCAAAGTAAAGGTCAGAACATTTATTTCATACTTCATGCATGTTCTTCATCACTGGTGTATTTAGTGCTTAAAACAATCTCACCTGCAGTAGACGTCCAGCATTCCATCGAAGGAGCTGCAGGGACTCCAGCAGAAAAGCACAGCACCAGAAAGCTGTGTGGAACGACTCAGCAAATACTGAGGACTGATTTTTATTCGTTTTGCCTCAAATCTTTCCTCCAAAAACCCCAATACGTTCACCACATTGCGATCCGTACTGACGATGTGAAATCGCCACGACTCCAATGCTACCATTAAACTCAGAAGATCTTCTCTGGATTCATCTAAACAGTGAGAACAAATATGAGCTGTGTTCTGTTATCATCCAGCTTGGACCTAGATGTTTACTGTGATCATCATCATCATCATCATCAACACACACATGGAGCAGCACACATTACCCGAGTCCACACTGCTGTCCTCAAGGAGACACGGCTGCAATTTGCCCTCTAGCGCCCCCTTTAAGTCTAAACACACTAACTTGCAGTGCTGAGACGTGTTTCCTTCGTCGTCGGTAGAAAAGCACAGAAGAACAGAGCATTTAATGGGGTTGAAGTTTAATAACGGGGCAAGGTCAGTGACCATAAGTACAGCAGGAGCAGAAGGAGCTCTGCTTCTTTTAGCACTTGGAGGCCCAGAGGTCAGGGGTTCAGGGTAGCAAATGATTTTATTCACACTTTGAACCATAGGGGGCGTGGCAATCACAGCAGCAATCAAGTGGTCTGATTCCTTCCTAAAAGAAACATACCAGGGGGAGAAAAAAGATGAAGTGAGTAGTCGATAGAACAGAGTTACTGGAGATACTGGAACTGACCATGACGTAAAATCAATTCCAGAAGACCTGAAGCTTCAGAGAGAATAAAACAGAAGGAGAGGAGAAGTGAATTCAGTCAGAGAGAATAAATCAGTGTCTTTTCCCTGATCTGCCTCTGGGTTTTTTTTTTTTTTCAGAACAGATATCAATAAGAGACATTGAAAATGAAATAGAATAGATATTATAAGAATAAAGTACAGGGACAGGATATGACATCATAATACTGTAGAGTAGAGTTAAGAAGAAGAGAATAGAATAAAACATCCCACTGGAGTGAAGGAGACGTGATGATAGAAAAAATATGCAATAGAATTCAACTGCAAACAAATGAGAGAGAGAGAGAGAGAGAGAGAGAGAGAGCGAGCGAGCAGGAAAAAAGAGTGAGATAAGAAGGGAAAGGAGAAAGACACAAAAGAGAAAGAAAGAAGAAATAGACAGACAGAGAGACAGAGACTTTCAGTCTGTTCCCATAGAAACCAGAATGGAGGATGTTTTTTTTCTATGCGAATGGACACACACTCTTTTATTTTGCTGTGATATCTGTTCATTCAGTGCAATCTCTTTTCTGTAATAATGCCTTCTCATGTATTCCTCTTTTCTGTTCTGTTCTGTGGGGAGGGGAGAGAGAGAGAGAGAGAGAGAGAGAGAGAGAGAGAGAGAGAGAGAGAGACGTTGTTGTTGTTCAGGATGTGATGAGTGATGTGTATCCCTGAGCTGTATCTCACTCACTCACACACACACACACACACACACACACACACACACACACACACACACACACACACACACACACACACACACACACACACAGACAGACAGACAGAGAGAGAGAGAGAGAGAGAGAGAGAGAGAGAGAGAGAGAGAGAGAGAGAGAGAGAGAGAGAGAGTGGTGTGATGACACGACGTACACGAACACTTGATGTAACTTTAAATGGATAAAAAAAGCATTTTAATTCATGGATGATATTCTATGTGCAGTTTGTTATTACAAGCTTACATCTGACTGGACGGAGCTAAAAGGGCTCCAAACACAAGTCTCTGGCCCACCACTCTGTGCCAGACTCTCTCCACTTCCAGACGACTATCGTCTGCATTCGTCTCAAACATCTTCATAAGTGGCGTGCACTCGTCCTTCTCGCTCTGTTCATCCAACAGAGACACCAGTCCTTCCTGTAGCACAAAGCCAAATTGATGTATACACACACTGTACACTACAGACTGTGGGCAGTGAAACTGCAGCAGTGTGTGAGTTACCTGCAGAGGAGAAGATACAAGGTGCTTCCTGTCTGCCAAAAGGTCATGAAGAGCAGATACACACTGCCGGATCACATGATCTTTAACACCCAAGTCAGTTTTTAGGTCCTGGAGAAAGCCCAAACCGCTCTAACACACACACACACACACACACACACACACAGAGTTTTTTTTATAGAAATAATGTAAATGTTGTGAAAGAGCAATAAAACAAGTCTAAAAACTGCTACTAAACACACTCTGTACCTGGAGTCTGGACTCTAGAGCCTGGATGGTTAGAGTTATATTTTCTTCAGCCGTCTCACACCTACTCACACCTCCACCCTCCTCTCTGCCGTGCTGGAAACAATCAGCAGAAAACAAGTCTTCATTTATTAAGTGAAAGTAAATTCCTGTCTCGCTGCATTTCACATTCATCAGCGTGTGGACCCGTGTCGTACTGAAGCACAATCACGGACCAATCACAGCCCTGTACTCCACATGATCTTCAGTCTTACATGTTCTTCTCCACCGATCCTGTGTGTGTGTGTGTGTGTGTGTGTGTTAGATCACCTGTTATAGCTTATCCCTGATTATGATTAAATAGACTAATTAATGAATATTCATGTTATACAGAACAGAGGAGCTCAAATCTTCTACAATAACTGTATATTATTTAGCGAGACGAGATGATGATGCACACTGACGGAGTAACAGACGCCACAGAGGTCCGTAAGCAGGAACTTCTCCAGGATTCCATCTGCTGAGTTGTTGAAAAGCAGCAACATCTGCTCCGACCCTGAACCGACAAAATCATCCACGAACACAAGATGCACATCTGTCCAACAAGCAGCCACCTGGGAATAAAACAGGCATCATCATCATCATCATCACACCTTTCATCAAACACTAACACCAATCTACATTAGATTATATACACTAAATCTAATCTGGGTCTGATCAGACGTGTGCTCAGTGACTTATTATCCTAGAATAAGACACGTGAAGACCGATCTGTAGGTCTATCTTGAAGGTACATCTCGCTAGTTTAACAGCTAAAAGAGGAACCTGATGACATGATGCATCATTTGCTGAACTCAGTTATTCCTGATCCTGTTTTCTACACACCATTAAATCCTCTTCAGGTAGATACATCACTCCAAACCCTCACGTGATTGCAAGGTGGATCTGAAAGTCAGATTCTAGAGTTCTTCAGAGAAGTTCAAGCGTACAGGTATTTACAGACGCTCTAATCCGTCACAGTGATGTTCCTGCGTTCAACCCTCACTACACAAACGTCTTTTGAGCAGACAGTCTCTGCCTTTAGGACAAGTCAAGTACAAAGAGCATGGCTACTGTATTTAGACACTTCATCTCTTGGGCAATTCTCGAAGGACAACAGCGAACATGTGAATGTGCACATTGAGTACACGCCTGCACTTTACACACATCTGGAAACCTAACGGGAGCTCGGAGTGTTTAGAGCTTTTAAAGAGCTTCAGCAGGGACACCACCACTGCACTTCATGATGCAATACGTGGGCTAGAAGAGGCAACATTAGGTAATAACAACTCACTGAGTCAGTCCACTTCTACACACGCCTCAGTATCTCCTCTCAACACATGGCTTTATTATTGCTTCATTATGATATCAGTCTGAATCTGGCTGGATTCTCAGCTCTACTCCATCCAAAGAGGTTTCACTTTCTGCTCAGAAGAGCTCGAAGTAAAGAAGCTTTTCTGAATCCATCAATGATCAATAGCGGCTAATCGACAAGAACATCTGAGGTGGTATCAAAAAGTTTGGAGACTCGCTCTGTTTACAAGAAAGTACTTTATTTATCTATGTTTCCACACGATCACCTTTAAAATAGTCCCCTTGCACAGCATTACAGCACCCCCAGTGTTCTTCTGGAAGTGTCAACCACCTTCTGCGATTCGTGCTGGATCTCCACAATGGTGTCAAACCAGCAACCTTTCAGCTGCATCTTCAGGAGTCCTCGGGAGCCAAATCTGGTGAGTAGTGTGGTGCGGAGGTGAGATCGTGTTGTTTCCGGCTAGAGAAACGCACGTGTGAGGAGGAGCTCAGTGACAGGGTGCGCACATGGTCAGAAGAGCATCAGCTGCACTGCTCCCAAAGTACACAGGACCATGTCTTTTGGCATATTGACTTATGAAGATCAGTGCTCCCTGTGACTGTGCATGCAGCCTTGTGCTGCCATCTGTTGGGGTGTTCCAAAACTAGTCTGAAAACTTTTTGATACCACCTTATACAACACAGCAAACTGTAAAGAAACCATAAAGCAGGCCAGAACCTACCTTGAAGGTGTCTCTCCACACAGCACAGACATTTCCACACTGGAAAATGATAACGAGGAGACAGCCGCTTCCTACGTGAACCGCTTGAATGCTTTGAGGCTCTTCGTATGGCAGAAGACACACGTCTTCTGGAAGTCCATTTTCAAACAACACCAGCTGTTTCCTACAAGTGGCAGCTACCACAGTAGATTTTAGCAATCCTGCTAGTTCCTCGGCTGAGAGCACCAGCACACATCGAACTACTGAATTGTAGGCACTGGGTAAAAGACAATCAGCAGTAAAAGTTCTTCCATCCTCAATAAAATAAAGAACCATCTTGTCTTCTGTTTCATTTTCCATCTCCTCATCATCTGTGGTCTTTTGCAAACCAAGAACTGCTAAAGTTCTTCGAGGAAGGGGTATCTCGCCCAGAAAGTTGACTGTGAGATGTATCGGGACTTCCTTCACGCTCCCCGTCTCTGCAGACATGTAGAAGACGACGTCCTCATGACGCCAAACAAGAGTGGGTCCACGCAAAACCGAGACATCATTAATCATCTCGTAAGGTAGTGAGAATTCCACGTGAAGCTTTACGGTGGTCCTGCTGCTCAATGAGTAAAGCATGTACTTAAACCCTGAAGGTCCTTTCCTGTGGTACTTCAGCAAAACACATGGGACCTTCTGCCTCGTCTTGATGTTCACAACAGAGGCACAACAAACTATGCTGGCTGAACGAGAAGCGTTTTTGTACAAAGGGGTTACCTCATCATCATCGTTTAAGAAGATGCCCGAGTCTCGGTTGAACGCCATGCGGCAGAATGTGATCTCAGAACCTTTCGAGTGTGTCTGCTTGCACTGAAAGCTGAAAAGATCACCATGCAGTGGGACCATGTGGATGAGCTGATCGGAGGCCATCTTTAGTTCTTCACACAGAAAAAGTGCTGGGAGTTTGAAGGACTTGGGGTTTTAGGTGTGACTGATACTGCTAGTTCTCTAGTGACAAATCCAAATCTTTTCGTCCATCTGCAGCGTACTTTCATCATACAATTAGCTCACTTTGCTAATCTAATCTGAGGAGGAATCATAGCACAAAACTAACCAAACAAACATTTTCACACTTGACTGCGTTATTTATATCATTATAACACTGTAAGTAGTTGATTTACAGGCGACAAATTAGCACTAAGGCAGGTAGACTGAGGAACTCAAAAATGACTTTTTTTTAAAGGAATTTGTGACAGGATTAATAAAACGTGTGACAGTCAGATCAGAGGTCCACAGAATCTCCTCACGTGAAGACGTTCGCTGCAAAAACAGAGTGAAATAAATATTAGTAAGTTGGAAAACAATTTACACAAACACACTACTAATACGTGGTTGATCTAATGCTGCTAACACAAGACAGCCAGATTACATAGTTATGAATTTGAATAAATACCTGAGAGACATTTCTCCTCAGGAAACAATTTCCCGCCAAATTCGTTTCCCCGCCACATCCGCATTCCGCTACTTCCTTTTTCAAGCCGTCTCTGATTGGTGGTGAGACAGAATCCTCCAATCCGAGCGTCGGATGGGCGGGGCTTGTCAGAATAGCAGCAGTGAGCTACTGTATTTTTTTAAAACCTGTTTTCTAAATAGAAACGTATTTTTTACATTTTATATATACATATATATTTAATTGTGAAAAAATAGATGTCTGTCATGTTTTAACATAAACCTTACGGCTAATTTTTGTTTATGCTTCGAAGAGCCAAGATGGCGCCAATTAAGCTACAAAATGGCGGTGAACGAGTTGCAGTTTCCCGGAAGCGAAAAGCTGTTTTGCCGAATCTCGTGACATGAGTTGCCAGATTGGTATAATTAGCGTTTCTCGAGATAACATAAATCACAGAAAAAGTTTTTAAGTAAAATTAAAATAAATGATCGCGTTAAAATGTTAAAATTAAACTCTAACCAACAATTTTTTAGTGGTGTTACTGTCACTTTATCTTTTAATTTAATTATCGAATTCTGAATTTTGATTGGTCAGAAAGTGTTGATTGATTTTATAGAAATATTAATACTGTGAAATGTAATAATGCGATTGTTGTAAATAATATTAGATATTTCATGTGAAATGATAAGAAAGTGTGTGTGATATTTAACAGAGTTTTTTTTTTTGCAGAATATTAACTGTAAATGAATATAAAAAGTGTGATTTGTTGTATGTACTTTATAATCCCGGGTCCACCGAAGAGCTGAGTTATAAAGCTCCAGATTATGAGTTGGTATTATTGTGAAGGTAAATTGTTAGTAAATCTTTGGACTGAATAATCTGATATTAGAAATGTGGAGGTTTTTACAGTAAAATAACAATAATATGTGCATATGAGACACACCCTGACAGTGTAGCATTCAGTGTGAATGCTGAAGTGTGCGCAATCTGGCAACCCAGTGTGAGCGTCAGTTCCGAGCGACATGGCGGACACGGTGCAGCCTGAAGCCGAGCAGGTCAGAGTCAGAGCCGGAAATCTCACCGCGATCTGCTTTTCTCCACATCTCCACCACTTTACACCTTTATCTGTCTGTTTTTCATCTTCTGCAGGATTTAGAGATCAAGATCCAGGAGACGCGACAGAGGTTTAAAAATGAGTTCGTTCATGGTGAGTTCAGTTCCTCTAAAGTTCCTCCGAACATCAGTCACCCTGAACCTCCTGGAC
This sequence comes from Silurus aristotelis, assembly GCF_946808225.1. Classification (NCBI taxonomy): domain Eukaryota; kingdom Metazoa; phylum Chordata; class Actinopteri; order Siluriformes; family Siluridae; genus Silurus; species Silurus aristotelis. The sequence continues at coordinate 37,876,401 of NC_139576.1, read as the reverse complement.
TTTCATCTCATACAGCAGAACCAGTGTAGAACCCTACTCAGGGTATGACCCATGTCCTTCACATGACAGATGACGTCACTACACACCTTTCTGGGGCTGTCATGCGTCTCTGAGCGTTTATATAGCTGCTATAACTGTGTATAGTTGTGTAACAAAGTGTGTGAGAGGTGTGTAGTTTTGTAACAAAGTGTGTGAGAGGTGTGTAGTTGTGTAACAAAGTGTGTGAGAGGTGTGTAGTTGTGTAACAAAGTGTGTGAGAGGTGTGTAGTTGTGTAACAAAGTGTGTGAGAGGTGTGTAGTTGTGTAACAGTGTGAGAGGTGTGTAGTTGTGTAACAGAGTGTGTGAGAGGTGTGTAGTTGTGTCACAGAGTGTGAGAGGTGTGTAGTTGTGTAACAGAGTGTGTGAGAGGTTTATAGTTGTGTAACAGAGAGTGTGAGAGGTTTATAGTTGTGTAACAGAGTGTGTGAGAGGTGTGTAGTTGTGTAACAAAGTGTGTGAGAGGTGTGTAGTTGTGTAACAAAGTGTGTGAGAGGTGTGTAGTTGTGTAACAGAGTGTGTGAAAGGTGTGTAGTTGTGTCACAGAGTGTGAGAGGTGTGTAGTTGTGTAACAGAGTGTGTGAGAGGTTTATAGTTGTGTAACAGAGAGTGTGAGAGGTTTATAGTTGTGTAACAGAGTGTGTGAGAGGTGTGTAGTTGTGTAACAGAGTGTGTGAAAGGTGTGTAGTTGTGTCACAGAGTGTGAGAGGTGTGTAGTTGTGTAACAGAGTGTGTGAGAGGTTTATAGTTGTGTAACAGAGAGTGTGAGAGGTTTATAGTTGTGTAACAGAGTGTGTGAGAGGTGTGTAGTTGTGTAACAGAATGTGAGAGGTGTGTAGTTGTGTAACAGAGTGTGTGAGAGGTTTATAGTTGTGTTACAGAGAGTCTGAGAGTTTTATATTTGTGTAACAAAGTGTGTGAGAGGTGTGTAGTTGTGTAACAGAGTGTGAGAGGTGTGTAGTTGTGTAACAGAGTGTGTGAGAGGTTTATAGTTGTGTAACAGAGAGTGTGAGAGGTGTGTAGTTGTGTAACAGCGTGTGAGAGGTGTATAGCTGTGTAACAGCTTATGTATAGTTGTGTAACAGAGTGTGAGAGGTGTGTAGTTGTGTAACAGAATGGAAGAGGTGTGTAGTTGTGTAACAGTGTGTAGTTGTGTAACAGAGTGTGAGAGGTGTGTAGTTTTGTAACAGTGTGTAGTTGTATAACAGAGTGTGAGAGGTGTGTAGTTGTGTAACAGAGTGTGTGAGAGGTGTGTAGTTGTGTAACAGTGTGTAGTTGTATAACAGTGTGTGAGAGGTGTGTAGTTGTGTAACAGAGTGTAAGAAGTTTATAATTGTCTAACAGAGTGTGAGAGGTGTGTAGTTGTGTAACAGAGTGTGTAGTTGTATAACAGAGTGTGAGAGGTGTGTAGTTGTGTAACGGAGTGTGAGAGGTGTGTAGTTGTGTAACAGAGTGTGAGAGGTGTGTAGTTGTGTAACAGTGTGTGTGAGAGGTGTGCAGTTGTGTAACAGTGTGAGAGGTGTGTAGTTGTGTAACAGAGTGTGTAGTTGTGTAACAGTGTGTGTGAAAGGTGTGTAGTTGTTTAACAGAGTGTGTGAGAGGTGTATAGTTGTGTAACAGAGTGTGAGAGGTGTGTAGTTGTGTAACAGAGTGTGTGAGAGGTGTATAGTTGTGTAACAGAGTGTGAGAGGTGTGTAGTTGTGTAACAGAGTGTGTGAGAGGTGTGTAGTTGTGTAACAGAGTGTGTGTGAGAGCTGTGTAGTTGTGTAACAGAGTGTTGTGTTGTCGCAGACTCGGGGCAGAAGTACGACAGCAGGGACGTGGAGCGTCTCCTGGAGGACGATGCTCTGGTGGAAAGCTACCTGACGTGGAGACAGTTTGTGATGGACGACACGCTGAAGATGATCGATGAGAGTTTTCAGTGGAGGAAGGAGTTTAACCTGAATGGTCTGGTTCTTCAGCTATTCGTGTTGTTGTGTTTGTGTGATATTTGGACATGTGTTGTGGTGTTGTGTAGTTGTGGAACCCTGACCCTGCTGTGTGTTTGGAACAGATCTGACGGAGAGCAGTATCCCACGCTGGATGTTCGAGACCGGAGCTGTTTATCTTCATGGCTACGACAAAGAAGGCAACAAACTGTGTAAGTGTGTGTTACCACGGTAATGGTTACCTCTACACTGAACCTGTACAGAGAGAGGCTAAACAATGAGGTTTCATTCACACACACACACACACACATACACACAGAGGAGAAAAGAAGGCTAAGGGATGAGGAACAAGTGATGAAGAATAATTGATCAGGAACAAAGAATGAGGGATGAGGAATAAGGTTGAGGGCCGTGGAATGAGAAACGAGTGATGATGGATGAGGTTGTGTGAGATCGAGTACCAGTAAAACAAAGAAGTCTTTTGTTCAGGATAAATCAGTGAGATCAGCTGACCCTCCATGTGATCCTCCACCTAATCCTTTGCCTGATCCCCCACCTGATTCTTCACCAGATCCCTCACCTGATCCTCCATGTGATCCCTCACCTGTTTCTACGCCCGATCCCCTACCGGATCCTTCACCGGATCCCCTACTTGATCCTACATGTGATCCTTCTCCAGATCCTCCACTTGATCCTCCTTGTGATCCTTCATGATCCTCCACCTGATCCTCCATATGATTCTTCAACTAATCTTTCACTTGTCTCACCACCTGATCCTCTATATGATCCTCCACCTGATCCTCTATGTGATCCTCCACCTGATCCTCTATATGATCCTTCACCTGATCCTCTATATGATCCATCACCTGATCCTCTATATGATCCTTCACCTGATCCTCTATATGATCCTCCACCTGATCCTCTATATGATCCTTCACCTGATCCTCTATACGATCATTCACCTGATCCTCTATATGATCCTCCAACTGATCCTCTATGTAATCCTCCACCTGATCCTCTATATGATCCTCCATCTGATCCTCTATGTGATCATTCACCTGATCCTCTATGTGATCCTCCACCTGATCCTCTATATGATCCTCCACCTGATCCTCTATAAGATCCTCCACCTGATCCTCTATGTGATCCTCTACCCGATCCTCTATATGATCCTCCACCTGATCCTCTATATGATCCTCCACCTGATCCTCTATATGATTATCATCTGATCCTCTATGTGATCCTCCACCTGATCCTCTATATGATCCTCCACCTGATTCTCTATAAGATCCTTCACCTGATCCTCTATATGATCCTCCATCTGATCCTCTATATGATCCTTCACCTGATCCTCTATATGATCATTCACCTGATCCTCTATATGATCATTCACCTGATCCTCTATATGATCATTCTATATGATCATTCACCTGATCCTCTATATGATCATTCACCTGATCCTCTATATGATCCTTCACCTGATCCTCTATATGATCCTCCACCTGATCCTTTATATGATCCTCCATCTGAATGTAATAAATCCTGTAGAAGTTTGTTTGTTGGTGTGTGTTTGTTTCAGTCTGGTTCCGAGTGAAGCTTCATGTGAAAGACACCAAGACCATCCTGGATAAAAAGCGCTATGTGGCCTTCTGGCTGGAGAGATACGTCAGGCGTGAACCCGGGATGCCCCTCACCGTCATCTTTGACATGTCTGAGTCCGGCATCAGCAACATCGTGAGTATAGAAAGAATTGAAGTAGGGTGTGTATGACACCCCCCCCCCACCCAAACCCCCACACCCAACCCCCACACCCAACCCCACCCTAGGGACTCTGAGGTCCTGTAATCCTGCACAGGGAAAAATCACCACTATACAGCATTATTACATTTTATATATATATATATATATATATATATATATATATATATACATACACACACACACACACACACACACACACACACACACACACACACACACACACATATATATATATATATACACTAATAGATGTAATACATATTGTATATTTTTGTGAATAAAAGTCTGTTTGTTTACTGTGGTTCAAAATATTTATTAATTGCAGCTGTTGCTCTTTACATCTGTTAAGTTCGTTTTAAGGATGTTTCATAAAGGTAAAAAAAACCCTTAGGAACGGGACACTCTGTGTGTGTGTGTGTGTGTGTGTGTGTGTGTGTGTGTGTGTGTGTGTGTGTGTGTCAAAATCAGCCCAGAGGTTAAAGGTACCCATGGTGCACGTCCTGATTGAACTCTCTGATGCATGTCTTTTTCTCTTTACTTTTCTGTATTATTTCTTTTTATGAATTTAGATCTTTAAATAGAATGTAAAGAATAAACAAAATAAAGGGAATATAAAACGTGTTTTTCTCTCCTCTCTGTGCATGTGTGCAGTGTTCTGGATTTGTG
>NC_139576.1:37862009-37864509 GCF_946808225.1 Silurus aristotelis | reverse complement strand
TTGACTCATCAGTGATGTGACCTTTAACCTCTCCCCTATGACACTATTGTGCACGTGTGTGTGTGTGTGAGTGTGTGAGTGTGAGTGTATGTGTTCTCTTTTAATAATTGCTTTTGTCCTACTTCTGTAATCTCGGGGAAACAGTAAGTGTGTGTGTTCAGCACTTTGGTTTGCATCTTGTGACTCACACATGACTCGTGTGTGTGTGTGTGTGTGTGTGTGTGTGTGTGTGTGTGTGTGTGGGGTTAAGGCATTGGACTTTGGATCAGAAGGTCACAAATTCATATGCCACCACCACCACCGAGCTGTCACTGTGGGGCCCCTGAGCTGTCACTGTGGGGCCCCTGAGCACGGCCCTTAACCTGCTCAGCTGTACATCAGTCTGGATGATGGCGTAAGTGTAATAGTTGTGTTTTGTTCTGGTTTGTGTTTCCAGGTGAACTTCACTGAAGAATCGGAGAGAACTGAAAGTCGACTCCGAGGAGCCAGGAAACCCCTGACCACTTTCAGGGGCACTTTGCTGCATGTCAGGTAAGAGGCAGTGGCTGGAACACACACTGCAGTAAAGTGTCTGATGGACCTGATGGACCTTTTAGAGTTTAAGGAACATTATAGACAATGGAGATGTAGTGCACAGGATGTAGGAATGAAGCTACAGGACTTCCACAGGAACAGATCGATGTCCAGGTTGTAGGAATGTGTTGGAGATGGAGGTTTGGTGTAGGGAAAGATATTGGAACGAAAAGATTAGAAGGTTATGGGGTGCAATAAGAGACTCGGGGCACAGGTGCTGGGGACGGAGAGATCATTAAAGAGTGGATGGAGACAGGAGGTAGAGGCAGTAAGATGGTTTATGAAGAGAAGCAGGTTCAGATAGAGGGGTATTGGGCCTGTAAGGGGTGGACTCTGCAGGAGATGTGGCAGAGATGAAGGTGTTGTGGACAGAGACGAGGACATCAGGTGAGATGGAGGGAGGAGGTGGTGTCCATGTAGAAGGTGGTTGGGTGAGATGGATGGAGGAGGTGGTGTCCGTGTAGAAGGTGGTTCAGTGAGATGGATGGAGGAGGTGGTGTCCATGTAGAAGGTGCTACAGTGAGATGGATGGAGGAGGTGGTGTCCATGTAGAAGGTGCTACAGTGAGATGGATGGAGGAGGTGGTGTCCATGTAGAAGGTGCTTCAGTGAGATGGATGGAGGAGTTGGTGTCCATGTAGAAGGTGCTTCAGTGAGATGGATGGAGGAGGTGGTGTCCATGTAGAAGGTGGTTCAGTGAGATGGATGGAGGAGGTGGTGTCCATGTAGCAGGTGCTTCAGTGAGATGGATGGAGGAGGTGGTGTCCATGTAGAAGGTGGTTCAGTGAGATGGATGGAGGAGGTGGTGTCCATGTAGAAGGTGCTTCAGTGAGATGGATGGAGGAGTTGGTGTCCATGTAGAAGGTGCTTCAGTGAGATGGATGGAGGAGGTGGTGTCCATGTTCTACATTAAATTAATCAAAATATTATTAGAAAACGAGCCTTTAAAATGGATACTGGAGAAAAACAAACACTGCATGTAAAATAATACTTTTATTACAAAACTTTATTACAAAAATAAAATAAGGAAAAAGAGAAAAATATATATTTATTAATAAATAGAATTTTATAAATAATAAATATAATGTAGTGCTCGCCGTGCAGCGCGCAGTCTCACGTGTACTACAACAAACAGCACGTGGTGTCAGTGATTCGCCTCTAGAGGCCGCCCTCGTAACAACATCGCAAAACCTATTGGTATGGATTTTTGCAGATAGCCATCAACTGGCAAAACTGATTCATTGGTCGACCTCTACTTGTGGTGAACCTCTTCTCCCTTAGCATTTCTCCAAAGGAACGGGAGCAGGCAGGGTGGAGGAGCATCAGGGTGACGCCATTGCTCAGTTATTTTCTCTCCTACAGCTATAAACGGCATAGGCGGACATTTTTTTCCCTTTTAATGGAGGAAACCACTTTGTCCATGGGCTTACTGAGGAACTGCGTAGTACTCCTGCTGCAAGGTGCAGTGAGGACCAGAGTCAATCATCTAGTATGAGATTTTCAGAAGTGTTAATGCATCAGAGAGTCAGAGGTTCGGTGTTGCCATCAAGAAGAGTAAGTTTTTTAAAATGTATGGGTAACGAGGGTCTTGTCAAAGGTTTTATTTGTTCTTCTCATTTCCTGATTTTTATCTGGTCATGGTGCCTCAGAGGTGTTTTTACTGAAATCTAAAGCCATTGTTGAGTTGCACTGTTCCTGCACCATCTGCATGTGATACCATTTAGGTGAGATGTAGAACATCCTCTGTGCTCTGTTGATATCATCATAAGTTCTACATCTCTTCTCTGAAGCCCCTCTCTTTCCACTCACAGTAAATACCCCCAAATGCCCAACATGGTGTGTAATGTGTTGGAGTTTGTCTTGACAGGGGTCGGACGTGAACTTTTGCTCCATTCACTGATGGGACAATTGTAAGTGTTCATACGTGT
>NC_139576.1:37807009-37854509 GCF_946808225.1 Silurus aristotelis | reverse complement strand
GTGTGAACTGTGTATTTTAGTTTTCTATCTCCGGCTTTGTGTTTGTACAGGAATCATTATAAGATCTTCAGTGTGGCTCGGACTCCCAAACATCAGCCAGCAGATCTCAGTCACTAACAGCAGTAACGTGTGGCCTGAGGTTTTCTGCATAGGCAGTGCTGTATGTCTCACACACACACACACACACACACACACACACACACACACACACACACACACACACACACACACACACTGAAAGAACCACAGTTCCACAACTATTGTATGGAACTTTATGTTGTAAAAGTAAATGACTTCATTAATCTCTTTCTTAGATGTGGATCCAGCTGTTCTTCAGTGCCTCCTTCTGGTGGACGTTCTGCTACGCCGTGGACGCGTTCCTGGTGGTCAAACGATCATCGGGCATCAGGTTTGATAAAAACTAATTCCTCTCAGTTCTTTATTATGGAAATTACTTTTGAATTCTCTCTCACACACACACACACACACACTGTCCTGCAGCACCATCGTCCTGTATCACATGATCACTTGGGGTTTGGCGGTGCTGCTGTGTGTGGAAGGTGTAGCGATGCTTTATTACCCCTCACTCTCAAGGTACACACACATATACACACACACACACATATACACACACACACACACACACACACACACACACACACACACACACACACACACACACACACATTACAGTTACAGCATCCTGATGTGAGATGATGTGAGATGTTTGTTCATTATGTTTCTTTTCCCAGCTGTGAAGACGGTCTTCAGCACGCCGTCCCTCACTACGTCACCACTTACGCTCCGATGCTCTTGGTGCTTCTAGTTAATCCGATCCTGTTCACACACACCGTCACAGCTGGTACTGTTTTTGTTACCCACAATCCTGTGCAAATATACATGTCTGAGATTTATTGTGTGATCAGATCAGATCAGATCAGATCAGATCTCTTCAGTAAACTGTTAAATCAGTAACATTGTGTGATGGCTGAGATTCATTCTCTCTCAGCAGCTGCTCCGGAATGAACCTCATTCATCTGCCAGCTACTTATTGTTATATTTCCTCACAGTTACTTCACTACTGAAAGGACGTCAAGGAATTTACACAGAAAACGAGAGACGTCTAGGAGCAGAAATCAAAATACGCTTCTTCAAAATTCTCCTGGTCTTTGTTATCTGGTGAGATGTTTCCCTTCATGCTAAAATGTGGAGGTGGAGGCTTAGTGGTTAAAGCATTGGACTTTTGATCTGAAGTTCAAATCCCATCCACACCAAGCTGCCACTTCTGGTCCTTAACCCCAGAGCTGCTCAGGTGTATGACAGAGATCATTGAAAGTCTCTGGATGGGTTGTGAATGGGTTTGTGTAAATGATTACCTGAGAAGGTGAGCTGGACTTCATAGTACTTAAGCTGAGCATCTACTGAACCTGGTGTGCACTGCACATCTTCTAAATCAAATCCATTGTCTGTGACTGTTAGCATGAAGGTTCACGTTACTATAATCAGTGTTCAACTCCTGAGTATTGGGAGCAAAAAGTCCTATTTCAACAGCAGCAGGATTCATGTGAAGCACAATTCTGTGGGACATCTGGCAAACATCTGGAAACATCTGGCAAACACTGATATATTTCCTTGCATTAAGTCACTTTTTTCATTAATTATGGAGATAGTGTGTCTTCCCCAAAACTTTCCCTCGAGAAGGTGATGGGAGGGAATCAGTTTTACAGAAACGTACAAAAAGATCAGAAGTGAAAGAAATGAATGTCATCACGTGTGTTCAGATAAAATCACGTGTTCAGATAAAATCACGTGTTCAGATAAAATCACGTGTTCAGATAAAATCACGTGTTCAGATAAAATCACATGTTCAGATAAAATGTATGAATACGTATATGGGGTGTAACTGGCACTTTTTCCATAGTTCAGGAGAAATAAAGAGTTTGATCTTCTCTGATTTATTTGCTGATTTAAAGTGGTCTCTCTGTTAGTTGGCTGCCAAACCTGATCAACGAGAGTTTATTATTTTACCTGGAAATGCAACCTGATGTTCAGGCTGCTGATCAAAAAAACATCCGTAATGCAGCTCTCATCACCTGGTTCATTATGGTGAGTCCAAAAAAGACAATAAACAAAAACTCCTTTACATTAGCTGTGACTGTCTGTGTGTAGCTGTCTGAGTGTATCTGAGTGTAGCTGTGACTGTCTGTGTGTAGCTGTCTGAGTGTATCTGAGTGTAGCTGTGAGTGTGTGAATGTAGCTATAAGTGTGTGAGTGTAGCTGTGACTGTCTGAGTGTAGCTGTGACTGTCTGTGTGTAGCTGTCTGAGTGTATCTGAGTGTAGCTGTGACTGTCTGTGTGTAGCTGTCTGAGTGTATCTGAGTGTAGCTGTGAGTGTGTGAATGTAGCTATAAGTGTCTGAGTGTAGCTGTGACTGTCTGAGTGTAGCTGTGACTGTCTGTGTGTAGCTGTCTGAGTGTAGCTGTGACTGTCTGAGTGTAGCTGTGACTGTCTGTGTGTAGCTGTCTGAGTGTGTCTGAGTGTAGCCGTGAGTGTCTAAATGTAGCTGTGACTGTCTGTGTGTAGCTGTCTTAGTGTAGCTGCGAGTGTGTGAGTGTAGCTGCGAGTGTGTGAGTGTAGCTGTGAGTGTATCTGAGTGTAGCTGTGAGTGTCTAAATGTAGCTGTGAGTGTGTGAGTGTAGCTGTGACTGTCTGAGTGAAGCTGTGACTGTCTGTGTGTAGCTGTCTGAGTGTAGCTGTGACTGTCTGAGTGTAGCTGTAACTGTCTGTGTGTAGCTGTCTGAGTGTGTCTGAGTGTAGCTGTGACTGTCTGAGTGTAGCTGTGACTGTCTGTGTGTAGCTGTCTGAGTGTGTCTGAGTGTAGCTGTGAGTGTCTGAGTGTAGCTGTGAGTGTCTGAGTGTAGCTGTGACTGTCTGTGTGTAGCTGTCTGAGTGTATTTGAGTGTGTCTGAGTGTAGCTGAGTGTAGCTGTGAGTGTATTTGAGTGTGTCTGAGTGTAGCTGTGAGGGTCTGAGTGTAGCTGTGACTGTCTGTGTGTAGCTGTCTGAGTGTATCTGAGTGTAGCTGTGAGTGTGTCTGAGTGTAGCTGTGAGTGTATTTGAGTGTGTCTGAGTGTAGCTGTGAGGGTCTGAGTGTAGCTGTGAGTGTATCTGTGAGTGTAGCTGTGAGGGTCTGAGTGTAGCTGTGAGTATCTGAGTGTAGCTGTGAGGGTCTGAGTGTAGCTGTGAGTGTAGCTGTGAGTATCTGAGTGTATCTGTGAGTGTATCTGATTGTATCTGTGAGTGTAGCTGTGAGGGTCTGAGTGTATCTGTAAGTGTAGCTGTGAGTGTATCTGAGTGTAGCTGTGAGTGTATCTGAGTGTATCTGTAAGTGTAGCTGTGAGTGTATCTGAGTGTAGCTGTGAGTGTAGCTGTGAGGGTCTGAGTGTATCTGAGTGTATCTGTAAGTGTAGCTGTGAGTGTATCTGAGTGTAGCTGTGAGGGTCTGAGTGTAGCTGTAAGTGTAACTGTGAGTATCTGAGTGTATCTGTAAGTGTAGCTGTGAGTGTATCTGAGTGTAGCTGTGAGTGTAGCTGTGAGGGTCTGAGTGTAGCTGTGAGTGTATCTGAGTGTATCTGTAAGTGTAGCTGTGAGTGTATCTGAGTGTAGCTGTGAGTGTAGCTGTGAGGGTCTGAGTGTAGCTGTAAGTGTAACTGTGAGTATCTGAGTGTATCTGTAAGTGTAACTGTGAGGGTCTGAGTGTAGCTGTTTGGTTTGGTTAGTTAAGTAACAGTTTAAAGTGATCTGAAGGTGAATATAATGAGGAAATAATGGTGTCATAATAAAACTCTGTCTTGTGCAGGGGATTCTGAACCCCATGCAGCCCTTCCTCAACACTCTGGCCTTCCATGGATGGACCGGTTTGGACATAGACCTGAGTCTGCAGAGACGCCGTGAGCTACCCTGGGATTCTGCCTCCACCTCCATAGTGGCAACTGGAGGTTACAATCCCATGATGCCATCCACGCTGCTCTACCAGAGCCATGTCCAGGATGGAAAGAAGTTGACGGGGAATGGACACCAAATTCCTTCAGATGCAGTCAGCATCCTGTCTGAAAGTAATTCTACACTTCCTGGGTGGAATAAAGTGGAATAGTATAGAAATAGAGTAGAACATGAATAAAGCACAATAGAACAGTGTTAGACTTGTGCTTATGGAGATGTTAAGGAGATGTGGTGGTTGTTCTCTAGGTTCTGCGTCCAGCACACTTGAGATCCACATGTCCAGTGAACTTCCAGGAGGTGAAGAAGCAGAATCAGGAGGGATGGAGGAGACACAGAGGAGATAAACGAAAGGGTCCTGGAGAACATTTTGGAGAATCTCTGCTAAAGGTGCTGAGTGTCTGATTACATGCTTCTGTTCTGAATTGGTGTTTTTTCCAGACACAAACAGAGAAATAGAAATAAAATTCTATACAATGAAAGATGAACATCTTACACTTTTACATACAGCAGATATTTACAGTGAAGCTTTTAGGATCAATCATCTGTTCATTCTGAATAATCGCGATGCTTCTGCACATCAGTTTGTACAAAACATGTCAGATTTTCTGGTGTATTTTTATATAATATAAAGTCATTGCTCTCTTTTTGTACTTCCAGTAAACATGACATCAACGTGAACATGAAGCTCAGCTAACATCTTACTGTCCATAAACACATTCTGGTGTTACTGCCAGAAACCAAACACATCAGAGGATTCTGTAAAGTAAAGAAGTTCAAGAAGAAAAAAGGATGCAGAGCCTGAATGAGGAAGGAGATGGAGAACTTTACACAAATACACAAGACTCTTCAGCTAAAAGCTGTAACTTCATTCCTACAAGAATTTCTTTCAAACCTTCAAACCTTGTGGTCAAACCCACACTTTTCACCGCATTTACAGAGAAGCCGCTAAAAACTTAAAGTTTAACTCTAATAAAAGTCTGACACTGGAGACTCCTTCCTTCATCATTAACGTTTTCCCAAATCACCGTATCTGCAGTGACGCACCGTTCCTCAGTGTCTTTCATCCTTCTGATAGAAAAATCTTTACTCTGAGCACGTATTCATCCACTTTTATTCCTCACGTGAGTGTTTGCTATGTGAGTCTACAGTAATTCATGGGTTCCATGTCCAAGTTTATGGCTGAATTACAGAAGATAAAAAATGTAATAAACTTCAGCGATGCCTTTTTTCTCCACCAGGTCGCGCTAGAAACACATCAGGATCAAACACATTAAAGACTGACTGATAAAAGTAGATAATACAGAAGATCATTATAATCATTATAAAATCAATAATAGATAATCATCTACATTATTACAGCACAGTGAGGAATATTGTACAACAAATTCATAATTATACATATACTATTTTTGTTTATTTAATGGAAATGTATTTATGCAGCTCCTGAATGTGTTTATTTAAAGCTGTAACTCGATTTTACTTTATTATTATTTCACAACTCCCTGATTCTCCCCTAAACTCCCTCATCAACTCCCTGATTCTCCCCTAAACTCCCTCATCAACTCCCTGATTCTCCCCTAAACTCCCTCATCAACTCCCTGATTCTCCCCTGAACTCCCTCATCAACTCCCTGATTCTCCCCTAAACTTCCTCATCAACTCCCTGATTCTCCCCTAAACTCCCTCATCAACTCCCTGATTCTCCCCTAAACTCCCTCATCAACTCCCTGATTCTCCCCTAAACTCCCTCATCAACTCCCTGATTCTCCCCTGAACTCCCTCATCAACTCCCTGATTCTCCCCTAAACTTCCTCATCAACTCCCTGATTCTCCCCTAAACTCCCTCATCAACTCCCTGATTCTCCCCTGAACTCCCTTATCAACTCCCTGATTCTCCCCTGAACTCCCTCATCAACTCCCTGATTCTCCCCTGAACTCCCTCATCAACTCCCTGATTCTCCCCTGAACTCCCTCATCAACTCCCTGATTCTCCCCTGAACTCCCTCATCAACTCCCTGATTCTCCCCTGAACTCCCTTATCAACTCCCTGATTCTCCCCTGAACTCCCTCATCAACTCCCTGATTCTCCCCTGAACTCCCTTATCAACTCCCTGATTCTCCCCTGAACTCCCTTATCAACTCCCTGATTCTCCCCTGAACTCCCTTATCAACTCCCTGATTCTCCCCTAACCTCCCTCATCAACTCCCTGATTCTCCCCTGAACTCCCTCATCAACTCCCTGATTCTCCCCTGAACTCCCTTATCAACTCCCTGATTCTCCCCTGAACTCCCTCATCAACTCCCTGATTCTCCCCTGAACTCCCTTATCAACTCCCTGATTCTCCCCTGAACTCCCTTATCAACTCCCTGATTCTCCCCTAACCTCCCTCATCAACTCCCTGATTCTCCCCTGAACTCCCTCATCAACTCCCTGATTCTCCCCTAAACTTCCTCATCAACTCCCTGATTCTCCCCTAAACTCCCTCATCAACTCCCTGATTCTCCCCTGAACTCCCTCATCAACTCCCTGATTCTCCCCTAAACTTCCTCATCAACTCCCTGATTCTCCCCTAAACTCCCTCATCAACTCCCTGATTCTCCCCTGAACTCCCTCATCAACTCCCTGATTCTCCCCTGAACTCTCTGCTGCATGGTTTTTGTTTTTCACACCATTCTGTATGTGTTGTGTGTGTAGATCTCATTGAGATACAAAACCATCAGATTAATAACAACTGTCCTAAACACACACACACACACACACAGACACACACACACACACACACACACACACACACACACACACACACACACACAGACACACACACACACAGACACACACACAGACACACACACACACACACAGACACACACACACAGACACACACACACAGACACACTCCTTCAGCATGGTGAAAAATGAAACATCTTTTCTGAGTGTCCACGTTCCACTTATTTATAGCGGGTCATGTGACTGATCTCAGAACGATTTAAATATATGATCCAAAACCCGTCAGTGACTCTGATATACAGAACTCTGATTAACTCCAGAAATGATTCTCTTGGGGTTTCATTACATCTTTGTGGTTATATCCAAATGCCGAAGCTGAAGATCTTCCAACTCATGTACAGGAACTCATTGTGGAAATGTATCGATCAAGAGATGGACAGAACAACTTCCAAAACATCATCAGTCCATCAGCAGCAGCAACACTTGAAGAAACCGGAGCAGCACAGTGAGGACACCAAGAACAGGAAGTTAGGAGGATTCTGAGGGACCTACAGATGCAAGAACATCTGGGAAGTCCTGCTCACTTCATGTTCATGATGACACTCTTTCTTCACATGTCTACATGATGGAGTAGGACAATTAAACTGAAGTTCCCAAGCATTTAAACACTCAAGATCATCTCAAACCATGTAGCTGGATGTCTTCTGATCTGCTGAGACCAAGATTCTAAAAGATCTCTTTGTTTTACTTTTAAACTGTTTAAACTCTGAGGACAGAAATGGAGGGTCTGGTTTGTGTTCTCTTTTCTCTGTTTATACACTCTGTGTGTGTGTGTGTGTGTGTGTGTGTGTGTGTGTGTGTGTTTGTACAGTATATATATATATATATAGAACCTACATCGCTGCTGTCTTCTGGGTTCTGACTTTGTTCATTCAGGGCAGGATTATGGTTCCGGGGCTGTGCCCTGTTCCAGGTTTACGAGTCCCTGGAGATCTTTTCCTTCAGATTTTTGAGAAAACACAACATGTACGGGCCACATATAATTCCTGACCCACGAACCTGCTGGAGAAAGCAGCACAGATAACATGGACGTCCAGAAAGCGAGATCATGGTGTGTGGGCATCACAAAGAGTTATGAGTTATTCCTGGCAGGCAGCTTCCTGTTGGCCATGAGGACCAATTCCAGCTTTATTACTGAAGTCCATGCTGAAACCTCTGGCACATCATGTGATCTAGCCTGGAGCTAGCCATCTCGCTGGTCCCGGTTTGTGCCTCGCTCTGTTTTATGATATAAAAGCCAATAAAGGCTCATTATCTGCTGCCGATGTGGTGTCAGAAAGTGAAGTCAGGACGGCTCATAATTAACGAGGCCTCCAGGGAAGTTTGCTAATAAAAAGCGCTGACTCATTTTCATTGGTTTGGTGGCGACAGAGTTTGTTACAGAGCTCTGTGACGTCTCGTAGCTTTAACGTCGATACTCCACAAACAAAACCACGAGGAGATGAAGGTTGTGGATCGGATTTGTTGTGTTTGCTCTAAAGTAGCAATAACCAGATGTTCCTTCAACTCTTTCTGTTCTCTTTCTCTTTAATGAAGTTTTTAAAAACTCATTAAAACTGGAGACTCCTTCCTACAAAACTCAATTAAAGTCTAAATGTAGAAACTTTCAGGTTTGTCGGTTTGACTATACGGATTAGACTTTTATTGGTCACTGTGGTTTAAAAGTTCATAAATATCGATATCGTTATTCTGCACGATTTATTATATTGTAATATCAGACTTAGTATCGGTTGACTGCTACCTGCTGCCGCGCGAGACCTGAATGTTGAATCCGCACGCGCCTTTTTCTCCTCCAGTCAGCGCTCAGGCCCGGTGTAAGACCACGCCCCCTCTCTCGCGCTCCCGGTGATAAATAATGTAAAGTGGCGCTGCGGAGAGAAAGAGAAAGAGAGAGAAAGAGAGAGAAAGAGAGAGAGAGAGAGAGAGAGAGAGCGCGCACAGGGAGGAAAGCGGAGCGGCGTGTACACAGGCAAAGGGCACGTGGAAGAAGGAGCAGCGCGAGTCGCGATGTCGCCGGGCACGAGCACGAGCCTGTGGATTAACGTGACGGTCCTGGTCGCGAGCGCGGTCCTCGGGACGGCGGAGGTGAGCGCGAGGCGGCGCGACGATTCGGTGCTGGTGACGAGCGTGAGCCGCGCGCGCTGCGCCTCTCGGTGCCTCAGTCTGCACCTCACGCGCATTTCGGTGCTTTTCAAACACGCCCAGGTGAGTTTCATTAATCAATCAATTAACTATCAGATTCATTAATCAATCAATTACTATCAGATTTATTAATGTGTCAGATCAGATCACAGATGTGGTCAGATCGGATCTGGTGTGAACTTGTAGGAATGTATCGGATTCTGACTTTTATATCCGGTAATTACATTGATTCTGGTGAGTGAGCAAAGTGTTGATTCCTTTCCTCTAACAGCAGTTTAACACCTTCATTCATTTCCATCTGATCATCTGATCTGATCTGATCATTGTTTCTATAGTGAAAGTTAAAGGCCACAATAATAATCATATAATAATAATTCACAGGTATAGCAGTTCAGCTTTTCAGACTTCCAGTAGAATTCCTGTGGCCATAAACCTATAAAACTTTTATACTTTAAATAAGATTTCTAGATGAATATAAATTTAAGGAAAAGTTTTTAAATGTAAATATTTTAGTGAGTTTTTATCTCAGTTTCTCCAGTGCACTCGATTATTTATTAAATTCTACCTGATAAACAGTGAATCATTTTACAAACAAAACATTAAGAATGTGAATTTGACCCAGTAGTAAACATTAACATAACAATTACTCCCAATATAACATCACTATTATTATTATTATTATTATTATTATTATTACTATTATTATTATTATTATTTCATTAATAATGGCTGAAATTATTTCCTGAAATCTTACAAAGCTCTTTAAGAACAAAAGATACACACACACACACACACACACACACACACACACACACACACACACACACACACACACACACACACACACACAATGTTAATTGAACATTTAATAATTGATCGACTAGACGAGCAGCAGCATGAAATATAAATGACACAACAATAATAAACGAGTCTTTAATGAGCCACACGTCTGTAACACAACATCACCACACAACACTGAGGACTGGAGACTCCTTCCATATCCCTCAGAAAAAAGTTCCACTAACCTCGTCTAATTACACTGTAATAAATTACACAGCTACACACACAACCCCAGCTACACAACAATTATACAACCACATAAAAACACACAACCCTAATTACACAACTACACATAACCACAATTACACAACCACACAAAAAACACACAACCCCAATTACACAACTACACATAACCACAATTACACAACCACACAGAAAACACACAACCCCAATTACACAAATACACATAACCACAATTACACAACCACACACAAACAACCACAATTACACACAATTACACAAACACATGTACAATCTCACTCAAATTAATACAACAAATACACAAAACCGCACACACACACACACACACACACACACACACACACACACACACACACACTCTATGCAATTATGTTAAATTTTGTGAAGTAGTTTATAGATATTGTGTGTTTAGTGTGTACACTTTTCCCATAACAAACTGAAAACCAAACTATAAAACACCACTTTCGCTAAAGCAACATGAAAGCAGTGCTGTGTTTTGAGAAAGTGTTTTTTCTTTTTTGGTCTGATTATTTCTTTTGGGTGGTAATTACGCAGGAGGCGTGATGGAGAATCCCCCCCCACACACACACACCCCACACACACACACCCCCACTCCTCCGGGAGCCATGAAATCTCCTGCCTTTACACTCCGGCTTTCATTCGTCCAGTCTCGCTCCGTCTCACATCTCAATCCGAGGGAAAGACAAACATCGTAACGGTGTTTCAGCCCCGTTCACTTTAATACCACATCATCTGGGAACTGAATCAAACGTGTGTGTGTGTGTGTGTGTGTGTGTGTGTGTGTGTGTGTGTGTGTGTGTGTGTGTGTCTTTAAGGGCCAAAACCAAAGTAACATAAGTCTTCATTCATTCAACCTTTTATAACACACACACACACACACACACACACACACACACACACACACACACACACACACACACACACAGAGTTTTAATCAGATCTGTCATTTTTAATGTGGTTGTATTTGTGTGTTCAGTAAACCCTGATATTTCGAGTCTCAAATCCACTTGAAATAAGGGGTGTGTGTGATTGTGTAATTGTTTCTGGTTGTGTTGTTGAAATTGTGTGTATAGTTATGC
This sequence comes from Silurus aristotelis, assembly GCF_946808225.1. Taxonomy (NCBI): domain Eukaryota; kingdom Metazoa; phylum Chordata; class Actinopteri; order Siluriformes; family Siluridae; genus Silurus; species Silurus aristotelis. The sequence continues at coordinate 37,843,438 of NC_139576.1, read as the reverse complement.
AATTGTCTAATGTTTGTGTGTGTTTTATAATTGTTTAAGGTTGTGTAGTGAAGCTTTGTGTATGTGATTGTTTGAAGGTGTGTGTGAGTGTGTGTAGTTTTGTAATTGTTTGAAGTTGTGTAATTGTTTGAGTTTGTGTATGTGATTGTGTTTGAAGGTGTGTGTGTGTGTGTGTGTGTGTGTGTGTGTGTGTGTGTGTGTGATTGTGAGTATAAGATTGTGTATGGATGGTGCTTGTGTTTAAGGTTGTGTGTGCTTGTGTTTGTGTGGTTGTGTGTTTTATGTTGTGTGTGGTTGTGTGTTTGTGCTTGTGTGTGGTTGTGTGTGAGGTTGTGTGGTTGTGTGTTTGTGCGTTTGAGGTTGTGTGTTTGTAGTTGTGCGTTTGAGGTTGTGTGTGTGTGGTTGTGTGTTTGTGATTGTGTGTATGGTTGTGTGATTGTGTGTGTGGTTGTGTGTTTGTGATTGTGTGTATGGTTGTGTGATTGTGTGTGTGAGGTTGTGTGTTTGTGATTGTGTGTATGGTTGTGTGATTGTGTGTGTGAGGTTGTGTGTTTGTGATTGTGTGTATGGTTGTGTGTTTTAGGTTTTAGGTGTGTTTATGATTGTGTGTGTGTGAGTGGTTGTTTGTTTGTGATTGTGTGTGTATGGTTGTGTGTGTGTGTGTGTGTGTGTGTGTGTGTGTGTGTGTGATTGTGTGTGTGTGTGGTTGTGTGTTTGATGTTTTGTGATTGTGTGTGTACGGTTGTGTAATTGTGTGTGTGTGTGTGTGCGGTTGTGTGTTTGATGTTGTGTATTTGTGATTGTGTGTATGGTTGTGTGATTGTGTGTGTGAGGTTGTGTGTTTGTGATTGTGTGTATGGTTGTGTGATTGTGTGTGTGTGGTTGTGTGTTTGATGTTTTGTGATTGTGTGTACGGTTGTGTAATTGTGTGTGTGTGGTTGTGTGTTTGATGTTGTGTATTTGTGATTGTGTGTATGTTTGTGTGATTGTGTGTGTGAGGTTGTGTGTTTGTGATTGTGTGTTTGGTTGTGTGATTGTGTGTGTGTGGTTGTGTGTTTGTGATTGTGTGTATGGTTGTGTGATTGTGTGTGTGAGGTTGTGTGTTTGTGATTGTGTGTATGGTTGTGTGATTGTGTGTGTGTGTGGTTGTGTGTTTGTGATTGTGTGTATGGTTGTGTGATTGTGTGTGTGGTTGTGTGTTTGTGATTGTGTGTATGGTTGTGTGATTGTGTGTGTGAGGTTGTGTGTTTGTGATTGTGTGTATGGTTGTGTGATTGTGTGTGTGAGGTTGTGTGTTTGTGATTGTGTGTATGGTTGTGTGATTGTGTGTGTGAGGTTGTGTGTTTGTGATTGTGTGTATGGTTGTGTGATTGTGTGTGTGAGGTTGTGTGTTTGTGATTGTGTGTATGGTTGTGTGATTGTGTGTGTGTGGTTGTGTGTTTGTGATTGTGTGTATGGTTGTGTGATTGTGTGTGTGAGGTTGTGTGTTTGTGATTGTGTGTATGGTTGTGTGATTGTGTGTGTGAGGTTGTGTGTTTGTGATTGAGTGTATGGTTGTGTGATTGTGTGTGTGAGGTTGTGTGTTTGTGATTGTGTGTATGGTTGTGTGATTGTGTGTGTGTGGTTGTGTGTTTGTGATTGTGTGTATGGTTGTGTGATTGTGTGTGTGAGGTTGTGTGTTTGTGATTGTGTGTATGGTTGTGTGATTGTGTGTGTGTGGTTGTGTGTTTGTGATTGTGTGTATGGTTGTGTGATTGTGTGTGTGAGGTTGTGTGTTTGTGATTGTGTGTATGGTTGTGTGATTGTGTGTGTGAGGTTGTGTGTTTGTGATTGTGTGTATGGTTGTGTGATTGTGTGTGTGTGGTTGTGTGTTTGTGATTGTGTGTATGGTTGTGTGATTGTGTGTGTGAGGTTGTGTGTTTGTGATTGTGTGTATGGTTGTGTGATTGTGTGTGTGTGGTTGTGTAAGTATTTCAGCTGCAGTGATACACACGTGTGATGTGTAGTTGTATGTGAAGTGTAGTTCCAGCTGATGGACAGAGGAGAGGAAACGCCCGGAGTGTAAAATACCACTGGTCTGTGGAGAGGAAACGGTGTTAAAGCGTGTTGGAGAATTCGCTCTGATCTGCTGGGAATGATAAAATACACACCGTTTTAAATCCACCCTTTCACACTCCGTCTACCTTCACAATCAGAGGGAAATATAAACAGTGTGAAGTCTTTTAGTTTGTGTTCACTTTGTGTTATGTTGGCTTTTGAGTGTTGGTGTTTGTGTTATTGTTGTCCAATTGTTGTTGAGGTCCTCCTATAGGTCAGTTCAGGTACTCGGTAGAAGCACTAGCTATAATGTGGAATACCATAGCAACACCCTAGCAGCTAGGTGTACAATCACAGCCTCCATCTAGCAACATAGCAACACCCTAGTAACCATCAGAAATACCATAACAACCACATAGCAACACCCTAGTAACCATCAGAAATACCATACCTTTACTTTATACTTTCTAGAGGTTTACTTTCGAGCACATTCACACAAACCTGCACTACAGTCAGAGTTGCTGTTACGGAGAATTAATCAACACCTTCTGACCAATCAGAGCATGGTGCACTGTGAGTTGTGTGGCTGTGGCCCCATGGTCCTAGTGCCAGGTTTGTAAAATGTCTCACACACTTCTGTTGTGTTTTGCTTGCAGGGAAATGGATCTCTGGTTTGGTGTCAGAATCACAAGCAGTGTTCGAAGGTAACCTCTGCGCACACACACACACACACACACACACACACACACACACACACACACACACACACACACACACATACACACACACACACACACACACACACGTTATTGTGGCACTTTTTCTGTCCAATTAATTTTCCCAGTGTCACTCAGGGAAAGGTCAGGTCTGGAGAATAAACAGGTGAAGACAGAGGTGTCCTTTTATATTCCATCCCTTCTTTCTGTCTCGCATCAGTTTCGTTTTGTGTGTGTTTGAAATGAATTTGCTTTTCAAGTGTCAAAGTTTAAGTACACAGGAAAGACAAAAATAACCAACGATTAGCTAAACACTTAACTCCAGCTTATAGCCGACTTCAAAACTGACATTTATTATTGATGTGTGGTGTCGTTACTGTGTTGCTTAGCAACTGGTTCCGTCCCCAAAATGTGAACCGCAGAGTAATAAAGTATTAGTGAGGCCCTTGACGTGTCCACTTTCCACACTGCAACAACACGACTGCATTAGTTTAGCTTTTTTACTTCTTGTTCCATTCTTTGTTTCCAGCTCTTGTTCAGGAATCTTTAGCATCGAGCACTTATATAGTGTATATATTAGCGAGTTTTTGAATGAACTCTAATCCCCACAGCCACACCCCCAAAAACCAAGTGGAAAACCTTCCCAGAACAATGGAGCTTATTATAACAGTGGAAATAAATCAGGAATAAGAAGTTTGAGCAGGACAGTCGAAGGCGCACAAACTTTTGGCCGTATCAGTGGTGCACAAACTCGATTGTAGGATGATGTGGAATGTGTATCGTATTGTGATGTAATAAAAGTCCTGAAGACATTTTGCTCCAGAGTCACTTTTCCTCACTTTATGTTTTGTGTTTTTATAAGACAAGGAACTGGTGGTGGAACTTCATTTTCAATCCCAAAAGCCTGATCTGTGCAGGAATGTGTACACGCCTTCCTTTATAACCCCAACTGGAAAATTAAGGAGGGAGAGAAAGAGAGAGAGAGAGAGAGAGAGAGAGAGAGAGAGAGAGAGAGAGAGAGAGATGGGGGTGATGTGGCCTTCATTAGCATGCTATTGCACCAACACTGGCCTCCCAGAATGCTCTGAGGCTTTTGTCCTTTTTTAGTCATTTTGTTTCTTTATCTTTCAAAAGACTTTTCTTTTAAAGAGAAGGGGACAGACAGACAGACACAAAAGAGAGAGAGATAGAGAGAGAGAGAGAGAGAGAGAGAGAGAGAGAGAGAGAGAGAGAGAGAGAGAGAGAGAGTGAGGCTCTGGGTTAATTCTATTGAGTGTCAGTAACTAAACAACTTGATTTTAGTCTTGATTTTTATCAGTGCAGTTTAATTAAGCAGACAGACAGACAGGCTGACAGACAGACAGACAGACAGACAGACAGACAGACAGACAGACAGACAGACAGATGGAGCAGATGGACTGGCAGAGCCACTTGATGCTCTAAATGTAATGTCTATATGAATATATAATATAAAAAGCTAACAAACACACACACACACACACACACACACACACACACACACACACACACACACACACACACACACACTCTCTCTCTCTCTCTCTCTCTCTCTCTCTCTCTCTCTCACTCTTACTCTCTCACTTGATTCTTGTTGTTTTAGTGCCTGTAGAGCGGAGAGATAAGTGTTTGTTCTGGAAGACAGGACACACTTTAGAAGTGCCTTTTGGTGGACATTTGAAGCACCCAGCTAACAATGTGTGTGTGTGGTGTGTGTGTGTGCGCATGTGTGTGTGTGTGTGTGTGTGTGTGTGTGTGTTAGAACTGAAGTTGTACTAGAACAATAAAGTTTGTGTAGAGTGAGATTGGGCCGAACACAGAATCTTGAGGAACTCCTAATGTTTCTTCATGGTTCCTGGTTTATCATCTTCTCTCTGAAAGTGCTAATAAGTGAGAAGGTAATGGATGTTTCTGGCTTAAAGTTTGAACCCAAACAGATGTGTTTATTTCTGAAACAGACCTGGAGGTTTTATGAAGTTTTAATGTGGAGTGCTGATCTTCTCCAGCTCGTTCACTCCGGCTCATAAATTACCCACAATCCTCCGATTGTGGCTCGCATGAATTATTCATTCTTTTCATTCTTCTCGGCCGTCCTCTTTCTTTTTCTGTCTCTCAGTGAGGCCTCTTTGTTGTTGGTTTCTTCCGCCTGCATATAAATCAATAATTAAAGCTGAGAGTTTGTGTTTGATGGGACCTGCTAAGGGACTTCCTGTTATTAATCAGGAAAACACCCACGTTCCTCACAATCACTGCTGTCCAGTGTTCAGAGGAAACTCTACTGTTGTAGCTCAACTTTTAAAAGCATGTGTGTGAGGTGCTATGAACGTATACACACCACTCTCTTAGATCTTTATACGAATTACAATTATGTAAATGGAACATTTTTCACGATATTTAAATTTTCTCCTGGAATAAATGTAAAAAGTTTTTAGTTACATAATTAGTTTCTTTAAAATGATCATATTTTTCCAATTTTTATCTGAACTCAGTTTCCCTTAGTTCCATTTGTGCCACTTCCTGTTTCACTGCAGCAGAAATGTGATATAGTCATTACATTAATTACATTATGCATAAATTAAACATTAATATATTCAAGCATAAGCATTTAAAGGTAGCGTGATGATTGGATTTCAGATGTTATTTAATATTTAATTTGTTGTTTTGTTTAATAAAAGTTTAGCTGTTGATTTGTTTTTATTTATGACTCAGCAAAACTACTGTAATAAGCAGAATAAAACATGAACACTAATGAGTTTAGTGAAATCATGTTTCCTTACGCCATTAAAATGTAAGAAATAAATACTAGTTCTATCTGTAATGTTGCTGATGTGAGCATGTGACTGTGAATAAATCCTGCTGGGGAACGTTTTCTCACTGCATTGCATAACTCTTATTTTCCTTTCAGTGTCTGGAGCCCTGCAAAGCATCATGGGATCTCAGAGAGAGCGAGTGTCAGGATTTGTGTGAGGTATGACCTGATATGTCAAGGTTTTTTTAACGAGGTTATGATAATGCTAACGCTAATCCTGTGATTCTCCCTCCAGTCGGTTTTCCCGAATAAACAGTCCGAGTGCGTGGTGAGCTGCGAGTTCTTCCTCTCGGTGGACGCGGTAAAGCAGGGGGCGTGTCCAGCTCCTGATCGAGCGAGCGGATTTGCTGCTGCATGTGTGGAGAGTTGTGAGAGCGACGCCCACTGCTCCGCCCACAAGAAGTGTTGCTCCAACGGATGTGGACGAACCTGTCAGGCGCCCAGGAACCTCTATAAAGGTACCTTCATGGAACATGACATTAAATGTAGCTACAAATAGAAAAACCATACGACTGGTTACGAAAACGTTGTAGTTCGCTCTGTTTTTAAATTCTTCAGATCGCTCTTTATTTACGCATTCGGGATACGTGTGTCAGTGTTTTTTATTCTTCCCCTTGTGTTTTTCCTTGGGGGGGTGGGGGCGTGTAATTTGTGTGAAGCTGTAAAGCATTTAACTTGAAATTGAGCGTTGCATCTCAAATCGCTGTCAGATGTGGGAACCTGCAGGTGGAGGTCCTTCAGCTCTGATAGGTCCTTCACTGAGATGTGAGGGGGAATGTGACCTTTTCTTTCTCAGGTTTCATCATCACTTTGAGCTTCTAGTGCTTCAAGTGCAGTACATTTCTTCTGTTTACTACTTTATTGTTTATTGGCTGTTTGTTGCTACATCTGAAGATCTGAATAGTCTGAAGACCAGTGAGGGAGCCGTACAATCTTTTTTCTTATTTTCCTTTTATCTAATTAAAATCTATGACACTCTCTGTTCTATTTCAAGGATCCTTTTAAAATGACCTTTAACCCAAGGCTCTGGGTCACTGATCAGAAGGCCAGGGGTTCGAAGCCCCATCACTTCCACGCTGGCACATTTGGGTCCTAGAGCATCGCCCCTTAACCCTTTCTGCTCCCTGCACTCTGACCCCAGCTTCAGAAAACTCTGGATTATTTAAAGAAAAGTAAACTTCCATAAGGACCAAGTGAGAGGCGAGAGCATCAAAGAAGAAATCCATTAAATGACACAAGGAAGGAACCTTGAGAGGAACCAGACTCCAAAGAACTTTCAAAGAAATACTCGATTATAAACTCATTTTGAGAAGTGTAATCATTACAAAATCTAAGTGGGACCATCCACGGAAATCTTCAGGAGATCCATGTGGTATTTACAGAAGGGTCATAAGGCCCCATCAAGGAGGTCCAGAGGGTGAAATTTGAGTGCAAGGCAACTTCAGTAACTACTGTGGTTCTAGCAGGAAGTTACACTGATTGTTGGACATGCTTTAATAAGATGAATCCACCTCTGGATATTTGTTTATGAGTTGCCATGAAATGATGCTGGATAAATAGTTTCCTCAGATCGAGTTCTAGACAGTTTTTGGAGCAGAGTTTTGAACCAACCACTAGGAAAGGTAATAAATAGTCTGCATTGAGGAGGACAACCGCAGATCCAAAGTCATGAATGAATCTCCAGTTCTCACTTTTAACTCATGGCTTTGGGTAAGTAAAGATCTGGTTGTGTAAGTTTCACTTTAAGATGTTTCAAAGAACTTTAACAGCTCAAAGGGCATTAATCAGACCGAATGGCATCACCACATGCTCCCAATGCCCTGAAAAAGCTTCTTCACACACGTGCTCTTTGTGAACAGGGTGTGGTCTTGTGTTGGAGTGGCACCTGGTTATGAAGACATCATTCTGCAGCTTCAAACAGATTCAGGATTCAAGTTCAGGATCAATTTCCAAGTACCAGGGTATGACATCATGAGCTTAGAAAAGCCAGACATGTGGTAGACATGTGGCAGACACCGCTGTGTCTGGAGCTGTTAAAAAACTTATTGCTAGGTGAAATAGTGAGGTTCAGCTGGACCAGTGAGGAGACACCTGGGATCATCTAAACCTGGAAAAGATTTGATAGGTAGCATACTTTTTCCTCGCTCAATCAACCTCAGAGACTTAATACTGTCCTTTTCAACAAAATATTTAGTGACAGAAATCCTAATATAATTAAACTTTTTATGTCCAAAAGTATGTGCACCTCTGACTGCTTTATGTGATTTTTCCCCAAAATCCCACTTCGTACCTCCGTACTCTTCCATACCATGAACCTAAGAACTGAAATTCCCATCACTGTTTCAGCATCACGATGCTTCTGTACACAAAGCGATCTTCATGAACACATGTTTGTTAGTGTGAAGGTTCAAGTGGAAGAACTCGAGTGTCATGAACAAAGCCCTGGCCTCCTCAACCCCAGTGAACACATATTTGGACAGACCAGAACACCTACTGGAGACCGTTACTCTGCTGAAGAGGAGAACTTATTGCACATACTTTTGGCTGTATATTGTGTGTATCATTTTTATATTTGAGGTGAAATCAATAGGTTTAAAACTAGTTTTTTAACAACACAAGGCTGCTCGCACAGTCACAGGGATCACCGGCCTTCATAAGTCAGTGAAGACCAGTCGGTTCCTGTGTACATCAGGAGCTGTGCGACTGGTGCTGTTCTGACCACGTGTGCACCCTGTCACTGAGCTCCTCCTCACACGTGAGTTTCACGAGAGAAAGGTCACAACCTTACTTCTGCACCCACCCTAATCACCAGATTTGGCAACTGCGGACTTCACCCACTTCCCAAGGACTTGCGGTTTTGACATGGTTGCGGAGTGAAGGAGCGTGACACGCTATGAAAAGGCTTCTAGAACACTGGGGGTGCTGTATTACTGTGCATTAAGTAGATAAATAAAGATCTTTCTTGTAAACAGAGCGAGTCTCCAAACTTTTTAATATCATCTCGTAACTTTTCAATGAGATTACACATTAAAACTTCATCATGTTTTCTCCTGATTCTAATCTGGGTGATTTATGAGACTTGAACAAGTCTTGAGTTGCAAGAAAACTGCTGCGTTCATATAGTTGGAAAGTTTCATCAATTTTTAAAAATCTAATGGAAAATCTGAAATTCTATGTTCCATCTCTGAGCCTAGAAAAGTTCAGCCGTGTTTCAGAGCCAGTAGGGACAGAAGCACTTTCCTAAAGATTGATGAGCAAATAAGTGTTTATTGCATTATGAGTGTGTGTTTGTCTCCTGCAGTGAGGAAACAGAGGAGGAGGTAATGCAGGACTTGGCAGCCGTTACTGCTGTACATGCAGCTTGTTAGTGACTGCGTAGCATCATCTCACTTCTCAGTGGTAGGAGAACATGTTTGGTGGTAAGGCCTCAGGATGTTCCTGTGCACTGAGACGACAGACATTAGGAGCTCTCTGCAGAACCTGGCAGCGTGACTGACAGAGTGGAGCGTTTATGGTGGTTTTGCTAACGAGCTACATCTGTGCTTCACTTGCAACTCTGACAAAATGATAAACAGTGATGGACAGCGAGGGGGCTGCAGTGATGAGGCGTCCCCCCACGTCTTCACACGTCAAACATTAAACAGTAGAACGTTTCTTTTCCTTTCAGAGCTCTTTACGTAAACGTCTCATTTTTTGCACGTGGAAGAGTTTATAGCTGTTTCGAGGGTGAAGCGTTTGTGAGGGAAATGTGGTTTGTGTACACACACGTAGCGTTTTAATGAACCTTTCACGTAGAAAGGCAAAGTGTGTCTCATGTGAGCGAATCCCATCAAAAACTCTCCACATTTACTGTTGGAATACTGAACATGTGGATACAATCAACTTTATTATAAACATGAGGGTAAAACGTGCAGATATATAATAAATGTTCTGCTCCAGCAGGTTGAGATGATTAATATTAAAGCCTTCTGTCTGAGGAAAATGTGAAAGCTGAGAGAGATCCTCATAACTCCAGTAACTTCCACTGAAGAGAAGCTACAGAAACTGCACTCTGTGTTTGTGTGATCCGACAGCTGTTCTTTTAGATGTTGGTTTGTGTCCCTCTCCGTGTTCCAGGTGTTCCACTGAAGCCCAGGAATGAACTGAATTTCCTTGAATTGGCATCAGGAGAACTGGAAGTGCGCTGGTCTTCAAAATTTAACATATCAGTGGAGCCGGTGGTTTACGTTGTGCAGCAGCGCTGGAATTACGGCATCCACCCGAGCGAAGACGACGCCACGGCGTGGGAGGACGTGGCACAGGTTCACATTTTTATTTGAATAAAAAATGAGAAGTTCTCAGAAGATGTGCTTAGAAGAAAGTGTTGTGTGTTATAATGTGCCACTGTCATACGCGGTAACTGGAATTATACAAACAATACAAAAGATAAAACCTGCTGCCTGATGTTTCTTCCCTCAGGGTCACAGCCTGGTTTCAATAGTAAGAGGGGCGGAGCCTCAGAACCAGATGTGATTTAACTTAATCAAATAGTCAACATTTTCAGTAAAACATTGATGTTGAGGTTAAAACCCAAATGCTTAATATTTTTACACTCTGATGACCATTTGTGTGTGTTTGTAGTCCTAATTCCAGATTTTTTGCTCTACTGTGTTCACCTTTTTCAGTTCGTCTGTTTATAACCGCGTGCGCGCGCGTGTGTGTGTGTGTGTGTGTGTGTGTTGTTTTCTTGTTTGCAGGTCACAGAGGAGCGTGTTGCGTTGGCAGAGATCAGAGCCATGCGCTGGTACCAGTTTCGTGTTGCGGCGGTGAACGTACACGGCACTCGCGGATTCACGGCGCCAAGCAAACACTTCCGCTCGTCCAGAGGTGTGTGTGTGTGTGTGTGTGTGTGTGTGTGTGTGTGTGTTCGTTATTATTCCTGTGCAATAAAACCAGCTGTAAAAATCTACAGCGGTGACACACCGTCTCCCCGTCACGTGCACTGTACCCTCGATTGTGAGCGTGTGTGTGTGTGTGTATATATGTGAGCGTGTGTGTGTGTATGTGAGCGGGCGTGTGTGTGTGTGTGTGTGTGTGTGTGTGTGTGTGTGTGAATGGCAAGAAATGACGCAAGTCTGTTCTCACGTCTGTTCTCTTTCACTCAGTCTGCCACAAACTAGCATGTGTGTGTGTATGTGTGTGTGTGTGTGTGTGTGTGTGTGTGTGTTAAATGTAACGTGACATGAGACAGTGTTTGCAACATACACCGGATCTCCAGGCCTTTCTTTCCACACACCTCAATTCATTTCACTTGACCTGAGCACACACATGCTTCACCTTGTTTCCATGGATACCTGATTCTGATTGGTCAGAAGGTGTAGATGCGTATGTCTGATCGTTTTCCTGTAACAGCACTTCCCAAAGTGTTGCGGAACATGTGTTTTAAAACATCACGTGCACGTGTTCTAGTAGGAACGTTAGAGTTTCAGTGAAATAAACCAGAACATGAGCTCTGATGAATCAGTCATGCAGAGTTCATTCATTAGTCAATAACGAGACACGAATCACTGGGAGTAATCACACACACGCGCACACACACACACACGCGCGCACACACACACACACACACACGCGCACACACACACACACGCGCGCACACACACACACACACACACACACAGGACTAGCTCATGTTACGTCCCCGCTGTTCTTTACACAAGGCCACACTTTGTCATTGTTTGCTGTTGGTTCAAAAGGAAAAACTTGAAGGATCTCTGGAATGAGATGATTGTTTAAGCATGCGGCGTGCACGTGGCTGGGTTTACGTCATGTCTCAGTCACCAAGTGTCCATGTCCTGACCGGCAAAAAACTATTTAATAATGCAGCATTGTTTCATTCTGGATTCTGATTGGCCAGAATGGTGTCCAATTCAAAATCTTTATACAGCAGCAGGTTTCAAGTTTCTTTTGATCTTCTTGTATTTATACTAACTGTTGAGGGTCAGTCTGTGTGGGCTTAACCTTATAATGATCATGTAACAGTAACTCCACCTTCAGCATTAATTAATTTCCCATAACTGCATGCCCTGTACAAAAACATCTATCATAACTATAAAACACAGCTGTGACTGTAGAACCTTTATATGATCCACCAAATCACTTCTGTACAATACTCACTCCAGACTGAGCTCTGAAAGCCACGCCCCTCACTGTCTTTTTCCAGCTTTTATATTTATTATCAGACTCCAAATTCTTTATCTTTCATCTTCTCAGATCCGTCTCCTCCTCCACGCCCGGCCGGACTCAAGGTGTCCAATGTAACGACAGACGCCGGCGGCTCAGTGACGGCTCATCTGGAATGGACGCCTCCCGAGGAGCTGGATGTTCCTGTCCATCACTTTAAAATCTCCTGGAGCTGGAATGTTGCTGGGAAAACCACAATTCCTTCCAAAAAGAAGAGGAGAAAGACTGTGGATGGGGTAAAGCACATAAAAATAATCACATGTTTATTTATCGTTAAGGAGGATATATCCAGCGGGGAAAATCAGTATTTGACACATCAGCATTTTTATCAGTAAGGGGGTTTCTAAGTGGGCTATTGACACAAAATTTCCACCAGATGTAGCATCAAGCCAAATATTGAATTCATACAAAGAAATCAAAACATTTAAGTCTACAAGTTGAGTCATAATGAATAAAGTGAAATGACAGAGGGAATAAGGATTGAACACACTTTATTTAATACTTTGTAGAAAAGCCTTTGTTGGTGATTACAGCGTCTAGACGCCTCTTGTATGGAGAGACCAGTCATCTCTTTTCATTTTTAGATTTCTGGTAGATGGCAGCAGATTTTTATCCAGAATCCAGATGTTTATCCAGAATGTCCCGGTACATTACTGATAAAAATGCTGATGTGTCAAATACTTATTTTCCCCGCTGTATCATATCGTTATGGGAGTCTCCAGTGTCAGTCAGATGAGTTTACTCTTCTTTGGGGTTTGACAGACAAAAGAGAGGCATAAACACATTAGAAGTATGCTTTTAATTGAATAAATTACATTATTAAAACCACACCCACTCTGGGGTAATTGCCTTGCCCCGCCCTGCTCTCCATTCTTGTCTTGGCTTTCGTTTTCCATATATGGTCATAGGTTCCTGTTTTTCTCTCCAGTGATGATCAGTACAAACAGTATTACAGAACAACCCTAAAAACCTAAGTGTGTGTGTGTGTGTGTGTGTGTGTGTGTGTGTGTGTGTGTGTGTGTGTGAGGTACTTGCTGGTAGCTAACAAGCTAGCGCTACTGATTGAAAAGCGTAACGTAACGATGAGCAGATGTTACAGCTGAGTGTTTAACACGTTTAACACACACACACACACACACACACACACACACACACACAACCGATAACCATCTCCAACCCAATTAGCTTCAACTTTCTCAAACTCTCTCACACACACACACACACACACACACACACACACACACACACACGTTTTTTCAATAATGTCTGCTTTTAAACCTGAAGGTGTTTTCAGACTGGATGTGAGATTTCAGGAGTAGAAACATGATGCTTTATTTTGTTCAGTTAATCCATTAAATGCCCTTAGATGGAACACACACACACGCACACACATGCGCGCGCACATACACACACACACACACACACACACACACACACACACACACACACAAACTGTGCATAATGTATTTACATTTCACCAAATAACACTAATTCAGTCAGCAATTGATATCCTTGCATATATATGTGTGTGTTTGTGTGTGTGTGTGTGTGTGTGTGTGTGTGTGTGTGTGTGTGTGTGTGTGTGTGTTTTGCAGCTGAAGAGCTCAGTGAGTCTAGAAGGTCTGCTAGTGAACAGCTCGTACACTGTGGATCTTCAGGCAGTGGCGTTATGGGGATCAGTGAGACTGAAAAGCCCAAGAACATCTCTGCAGTTCAGCACTGCTCAGGAGAACCAACGCACTAGTACGCCACACACACACACACACACACACACACACACACACACACACACACACACACACAGCAGTAAGAGTAATAGAGTACTGCAGTAACCCTGTGCTGATGTGTTGTGAAGCAGAGCTCAGTGTGAAGCTGAAGAAAGCGTATTCGACTCCGTTCCTGTGGAACTCTCATGCGAGTTCTGTGGAGGTGGGAACGCCATTCTACCAGGACACACAGCTGCAGGTTCGAGTTTACTGGAAAAACAGAGGAGGTGAATTTCAGTCCCTTTTATTTTTCAGTAGAATCACATTCCTCTCACTCCATCCCTCAGGCAGGACAGCGATCATCTCTGATCAGACACTTACAGTGACGCACATCAGGAGTTTTCTTTATCTGTACCTTCAGAAAAACCTCAAGGCACTAAATCAGGATATGACACAGGAGCCGGGCCTTAATGCTAATGCTAACGCAGGAAATTCTTTCCCCCTCCAAAGATGTTGGCGCTAACATTGGAGACATTTTCATGCTAGTTTTTTTAAATACATGTATTTGTTTACTTGTAATTTATTGACTGATTTGTTGATTGAAATGTCCTCCTGATTAGAACACGTGTGTCCAGTTCTCTTGTAACTGTTACTAACATGCAGCACAACTTTTCACTTATCGTGAGTCGAGTTAAAACACAGAGCATAATGCTGCCGAACCATTGCGGGTTCTAGATTCCACATGATGGTCCTTCTTGTGACCTCTGATAAAAGATAATCTCACGTGTCGATCATCTCACGAGTCATTTGGTCATTACATCATGAGGTACAGAACAAAAAAAATACTCTTTTTTTAATAAACAATTTTCTTTCTCATTTTAGTTCATTTTCATTTTATAAAAATGTACAAACCCAGAATTGTTTACAAACTGAAATCTGTTGAACTGTTCCATTACACACTGCGTTCCTGCGTATATTCTCTTTCAAGCGTAGCACTAGTCCTTGGTGTGTTTTGTTTTTCAGATCCCACAACAAGGCGTTTTCACGTCCAGTGGACTCCTGAACTCTGCCTCCACAACGAGACAAAACCCCCCCCGGAAAAATCCGTCACACACGTGAGTCAGGAACGTGAAAAGCAACTCTAACGTCATACGGCGTTTCAAAAAATCTCACAGTATTACATGATTCAGATATTTTACAACTGAAATAGTGTGTATGTAAAGATATTTATAATCAGATAAATGATCAGGGTTATTAGTGATTATTCTCCTCCAGCAGCACGTCCCAGATGTTTATTATTATTATACAGAAGCAGTTCATTGATAGTTACACGTTTTTAATTGATCAAGGACGCCACATAATGCTTTTTATTTATTTAATGTTGTGAATTAAGCTGGAGTCTGAACCAGACACTGATCATGTGACTAATTTAAACAAGATTTACTGAGTTCCTGGACCCCTCATATGGACTTATAAGTACCTTTCTTCTATTAGTTCAGCCTCCAAACAACAAACTAGAGTGGTGTGTGTGTGTGTGTGTGTGTGTGTGTGTGTGTGTGTGTGTGTGTGTGTGTGTGTGTGAGAAAGAAACAGACACATTCTTGAGAACACACTGATCAGGTTGCTAGGGAATGTGCATTCGCTGTCCTATAGACCTTCTGAGGGAAGAGAGAGAGAGAGAGAGAGAGAGAGAGAGAGAGAGAGAGAGAGAGAGAGAGAGAGAGAGAGAGAGAGAGAGAGACTGGGGCCTGAATCCGTCACTTTTCTGCATGAATGAGTGAACGATTGTGTTTCATGCCCTTCGGGAAGCTGTGTGTGTGTGTGTGTGTGTGTGTGTGTGTGTGTGTGTGTGTGTGTGTGTGTGTGTGTGGGTGAAGAATGAAGAAATGTTGATGGCTAATGTTTTATTAAAATTATTTTCTAATTAAAACTTTAGGACTCTGTGCATTCTTTTTTTCCCCAGGAGAACTTCATCAGCCTCACCGGCCTGCTCTTCTCCTGCAGGTACAGAGTAACTGTTCACACTCTCAAAGGCAAGAAGAACTCTGAGATTGGCAGCGTCTCCTTCACCACACCATCCTGTCCTGCAGTAAGGAGCAGAAGCCATGAAACTGTGGAGTGTCCTGGAGAAGGAGGTGAGAAACCCAACACAGCTGTTTCATACCTGAGAGAACTTCAACACCATATTTTCACAAACATAGTGACATCTCCTGCTTCTCTGGATTATTTTAGTAAATGTGAAAGTGTCCGCTAAACCGGAGAACCTCACGGCTTCCTTCAGGGCTTATGGTGAAAACATCACGGGACATTTCTTCTGGCGTGTCTCACGCTCTCAGCCTCATCAGCCAATCACAGGCTTCCAGGTCATGTGGGCGGATATCACGGTGGTGAATCGGGAGAACAGCCTTCCGAACAGCCTCGTGTCCCAGTCACAAATCCTCCCTCCTGTAAGTACATGCTGTGTTTAGACTTCATGCCTCGGGATGACACACAAGAACATCATCTTAATGATTAAGAACATGATGTTTTTCTTTTGATCTCTTCCTTTCCACAAATAAAATACTACATTTTATTTATTGAAACCTTTTCTTAAATTTCTTTTTAGGAAACTTATTGTGGAATCTGTATTGTAAAATATTTCAGTAAGAACTTAATGTTTACAGCATTTTGAGGTCAGAACGTCCTGTTTTGTGGTGTTTTTCAGTTAGAAATTCCTGTTTTGTGGTGTTTTATCATGTTAGAAATTCCTCTCTTTTGGTGTTTCCAATCAGAACTTCCTGTTTTGTGGTGTTTTTCTGTTAGAAATTCTTGTTTTGTGGTGTTTTCAGTCAGAACGTCCTGTTTTGTGGTGTTTTTCAGTTAGAAATTATTGTTTTGTGGTGTTTTCAGTCAAAACTTCATCTGTTGTGGTTTTTCAGTTAGAAATTCCGGTTTTGTGGTGTTTTCAGTCAGAACTTCCTGTTTTGTGGTGTTTTCAGTCAGAACTTCCTGTTTTGTGGTGTTTTTCTGTTAGAAATTCCTGTTTTGCTGTGTTTTTCAGTCAGAGCTTCTTGTTTTGTGGTGTTTTCAGTCAGAACGTCCTGTTTTGTGGTGTTTTCAGTCAGAACGTCCTGTTTTGTGGTGTTTTTTAAGTTAGAAATTCCTGTTTTGTGGTGTTTTATCATGTTAGAAATTCCACTCTTTTCGTGTTTCCAGTCAGAACTTCCTGTTTTGTGGTGTTTTTCAGTTAGAAATTCCTGTTTTGTGGTGTTTTTCAGTCAGAGCTTCTTGTTTTGTGATGTTTTTCAGTCAGAGCTTCTTGTTTTGTGGTGTTTTCAGTCAGAATGTCCTGTTTTGTGGTGTTTTTTAGTTAGAAATTATTGTTTTGTGATGTTTTTCAGTCAGAGCTTCTTGTTTTGTGGTGTTTTCAGTCAGAACGTCCTGTTTTGTGGTGTTTTTCAGTTAGAAATTCCTGTTTTGTGGTGTTTTATCTTGTTAGAAATTCTTCTCTTCCTCTTTTTTAGTGTTTTCAGTCAGACCTTCCTGTTTTATGGTGTTTTTCAGTTAAACCTTCTCGTTTTTGTGTTTTTTTTCCAGTCAGAACTTTCTGGGTTGTTTTTTTTTTTTGTTAGAACTTCCTGTTCTGTGGTTTTTCCAGTAAGAACTTGTTGTTGTTGTTTTTTTTTCTATTCAAAACTTCATGTTTTGTGACCTTTTTTCATCAGAACTACCTGTTTCGTGGTGCTTTCAATCAGTACTTTCTGTTTTGTGGTCCTTTGTCCCAGAGCCTGATTTTCCCAGAGTATCAACTTCCTGTGTGTTTGTATTGTGTTTTTCTTCTCAGGATCATAACTTTCTGGAGGTACTGAATCTCAGGCCTGGGTCCTCCTATAGATTAGAAGTGCTGGTCATCACCAGTGTAGGAGAAGGTCCTGTTACCATCAAGGTGTTCCACACGCCGAGGATTTCCTCAGCCATGCACCATAGTAAGCTCCACTCTCTCTCTCTCTCTCTCTCTCTCTCTCTCTCTCTCTCTCTCTCTCACTCACTCACTCACTCACTCACTCACTCACTCACACACACACACACACACACACACACACACACACACACACACACACACACACAATTAAAACCAGACTTTAACCTTCTGCTTAGCCTATTTTCTTCATGTCTGGTCCACTCTCCATATAAGGTTCTCCTTTTCCCCTCAGGGCTCAAACTTCATCAGTACTCAGGACATCAGAAACACTCTTCAGAAAAGCAGTGAGAGACCAGAACATCTCACATCAACCTGCAGAAAACTTCAGCATCTTACAGACAATCTCTTGAAATGATTCCTCTACTGAAGAACTACTTCTGAGTTTGGTTCTGGGCCAGTTCTCCTGCTGAAATTAAATCAGACCTGGAAGATCTCAATAGCAGAAATGGTCCTTGATCTGGTTCTTCAGGTAAAACTGGTTATGGCGTGGTTTTCCTGCAGGACTAGATGTTGGCAGTACAAGATCTAGACTAGTTCTCCTGATATTGGACCCGAATCTGTCAAAATTAGATCTGCCCAAGAAAAATCTGGATCTGGATTAGTTCTTCTACTAAACCTGGATTTTATCTGCTTTGATTTGTTCTGTACTGTATATATGGGCAGAACCGGTACTCTGGTGGTTCTTTTGAAAAAGCAAACTATAGACTGGATCTTCTTCTGACAGCACTGATTCTGCACTGTTCCTCTGGCCACAAATGTTATGGACTGGTTCTCTGAATATAAAACTGTTCCACTTCTGTATGATTACTGGAATTTATCTAGAACCTGGTTCTGAAAGATTCTAGACTTCTCAAAAAGTATTTTAAATTGAGAATGAAGTATTTTTCTACTACAGAGCCATGTTGAGATATTTGAACAGATGAATGTATCTTCAGAAATTTGGAATTTCAGCAGCTTCTGACTGGAAAATTTATTTTTTTTTCACAGTGAAATAAATTACATTAACATAAAAATGTCGTCCTGAAATGATGAGAGAATAATTTCCACTAACAGATTAACAGCGACTCTGTATGAGGGATATTTCTGCGTGTAATTTATAACTTTATAACTATAAACTGTGTATGTTCTTGGAGAACGTATTTGTTATATCAATATTTATTTATGTGTACTTTTTGCTGTGTGTGTGTGTGTGTGTGTGTGTGTGTGTGTGTGTCTGATAAAATGTTAAAAGGTTTGTATAAAATAAAAAGTGTAAATATAGTATATTTTTGGCATTTAGACCTTGTACATATTATTCAACAATAAAATTTACCTCAGTTCTTTTCACTTAAAGCATCTGTTAGCATCTGTTTCATTTATTCATTTATTCATTCATTTATAAATTTTTAGCTATCAATATTGCATTCTATTATTATCTCTAATATTGTTTTGTTTTGTTGTTATTTGATACAGAATTATAAAAAAATTTCCATCAGGTTATAAAGTAAATACTAACCAATTACCTTTTACATTGAATTTAAGGTTCATTTCATATTTTTTTAAAACGTCAAATACAACAAATACCTGCTCCTGTTCACTAAGCTGTACTTTCCTGCTTTTGATTATTAGCTTTAACAAATATATAGCAAGAAGTTAATAAAAAAAAAAAATCTTTTATAATGATGGTAATAATGTGGGGTTTTTTTGGTATATATTTGGTATAAATTGGTTGTGAATGATAGTAAAATGATGAGCAGTAGGCTGTTTTTCTCCCCTTGATTTAGTAAATCCTTGTAAATCGAAGTAAACAGTTATTATTCTCTGGTCATCGTCGTGCTGTCATGCTACGTTAACCAGTTTCACCTGTATAAATGCTAAACACTTTTATCTTCAGTAGCTTAGCAGGCTGTTTATAATAAACCACTTTCTTTATCTAATAAAGGTTTCCTAATCAGTCAAAAGGCAGATGTCAGCGCTTACGTAGAGTAAAGTGAGTTTAGCAGGAAAAAAAGCAAGTCGACGTTTGATATTTTTCAGTTTCTGATGAAATCTGTGTCCTTCTTTCTGATGTTGATCGGACGTGTGGATGTCCTGAGGCTCAGTGTGCTTCTCGTTAAGCTTAGAGGCTAGGGGAAAGATGAAATGAAAGGCTGCTTTTCTGTTTCCTTTATTTCTAATGGAGACCAGGATATTCAGTCTTATCTCCTCCACCTCGCCCGACTCTGCTTTTCAGGAGTCCCTTCAGGCATTGCAGCTCTCCTAAGAAGCTCTTATCTGAGGGAACATTGTGTGGACTATGTGAAAAATGAAAACATTTTATAGAACTCTGTGCTTGGCTCCAACAAACAGCGTCCACACTACACTGACAATCATCGTAATTTCAAATTTAACTAGCTAGTTTGGTTTATTAATTTAGCGAGACATTTTATTTTTTAATTAGTTGAACTTAGCTAGTTCAGTTGGATGTATTTGTTTGTTAGCTTGAATTAGCTAGCTAATATCCTTTTATAAATTTCCTACTTAAATTAGCTAGCTATCCATTAAACCTTACCAGCAAACCAATGTGTAGGTTTGTCAGAATATTTCCCAAATAATTACAACTGATTGTTCGAAAACCTAGAATCATCCCACAGGGTCAGGAACGTTCAACCTGCTTTATTCTTCAATATTTAAAACTGTTTCATTATAGCTACAGTATATATAGCTATAGGTTTTAAATACCACAAATAAAGTGTTTGTCTAGACAGTGAGGGGATTTCGTACAGCAACGATAGGGTAGTTAAGAATGAAACGGGAAAAAGGTGGAGTTATGGAGTTATAATATCTATTTATCTGAAGTGTGTGCGCACCACAGGGACACAAAAGCTGAGAAAATCAAGTACACTGGGTTTCAATTTGACGATTTTAAGCAAAATAAAATGAACTATTTTCAATGTTGTGATTTAGCAGGAACATAATAATTAAAATGTTCTGTCTTGTGTAAATGTTTTTGTTGCTATAACAAATATAAGAAAAGCTGATTTTCTTCACGAATGCTAGTCATCCTTAATAAGTACAAAAAGTTGTCTCTCTTTTGCTTATTGACATTAAACCACACTCACACCAGAGCAGAACCAGGAATTACTGTACAGAGCAAAGATTTTTATTTACTTATTATTTCTCTTATAACAATTTGTCTTTAAAAAGTCAGATATGCAGAAGTGTAAAAATTCTTTATTAATTTAAGAATAAAACAACAGCAGATTTTTGATCTCTGCATTGCTCCACACGTTGCTCCAGCCTTGGGGTTTTCTTCTTCTCTAACACGCCTTTGTTTCAATCCACAAGGTCACCATGTCAAATTTGATGAGTCCCATTTGAAGCACTCCAGGGGTCAAAGGTCGAAGGTAAATGATGGGCCTGAGTGGAATCTGTAAAACATCCCATGAGACTGAATTATCCAAATCTTTTTCCAAACATCCTCCACTGATGACCAAGACTCAGTTTTTTTAAGTCATAGAAACGGATTTAAACGCTTAACGCCAATTACGACTCATTTCCCAGAGTATCTCCTGGATTTTCCTGAAAACGGAAAGTTATTCCGGCTTGTTAAACTCGAAATGGACTGGATGGACTTTTGTACATCGAGAATGTAAAAAAAGAGCAAATAAAAAGTATGATTAATTATTTAATCCCTCGTCATCACTGAATTCTTAAAGAGTTTGAAACAGAAAATGTCTGATCTTTTTCTTTCAGCTCATCCACAGTA
This sequence comes from Silurus aristotelis, assembly GCF_946808225.1. NCBI lineage: Eukaryota > Metazoa > Chordata > Actinopteri > Siluriformes > Siluridae > Silurus > Silurus aristotelis. The sequence continues at coordinate 37,822,242 of NC_139576.1, read as the reverse complement.
TAAACGTAGATGTTTGTGTCTCATCTGAATTAACTCCATAAAAGATCAAAACAAGTGAAGTTTAAAACGAGGACAAAAGAAGAAGAAAGTGGTTCTGAATTGAAATAAATGGTTTGTATAACATTAAAGTGGCTTGTACACGTGCTAATCATGCTTTTCTTGTTGCTCTGTGGAGGAACTGCTCACAGATCGAACTAGTTAACAGATCAGGAATGCTGGAAGTGAATGCAGTGCAGTGAGAGCGGAGAGCAGATGGCCGACCCGGCTCTGTTGAGTTAACCCCCTGATTAGCATAATGAGCTAGCATCAAATCAGCACCAGGAAGCAATAACGCACACAAAGCTAATATGAAATACAAACATTTTATTAACTCGACCACTCCAGGGGATTTACACTGTAAACTCGATTGAGGATCTTGGCGGATTTTTGTGCTTTTAATCTTCAGCTGCCAAAAATAACACTTGTGCCGTTTCGTTCTTTCTCTTCATGGTGCCTGGATTTCATTATTCTCATCACTCGCTCTTTTTCTCTCTCACCTCCTTCTGTTTTTCATCTTTTAAACAAGAGTTCTGCTGTTATTGGCCTCTGTTTCATGTGTCCTTTAATAAAATATATGTGAAGTTTATTTTTATTAAAAATAGAAGCTAGGCTAATCCAACCCTATTCCACCTACAGGTTCAACTTCATTAGCTTTTATTAAAGTACAGCAGCATTATTAAACCTAACGAGCCTACACTAACTAGTCTTAGCGCCTTAGCATCCTCACACAGGATCAGCTACCGTAAACATGCATCATCTTTTTTAGCCACATTCTCCATCAAAATCTTCTCATTTATACAAAATCATCAGAATGAATTCACCATTAAAAAGAAAAAAATGAATGAATGAAAAGTTAACAGACATTTTTGGTAAATAAAAAATCCAAAACTAAACACACACTAGATGTTTTCCAGTCTTTCTTTTTTCCTCTGCTGTTTCTCAATGCCCCAAGATTGTTGGTTGGATTTTAATGCAAGATTTTTACGCTTTAACCCAAACAGTGTATCACAGAATATTCAGAGAAATCCAACATTAAATTCATTATTATATTATATTATATTATATTATATTATATTATATTATATTATATTATATTATAATATAATATAATATAATATAATATAATATAATATAATATAATATATTATAGAGCACCAAGACATTTCCCTCCCCTCATTACTTACACGGTTTAATAAGTAGACCTGTGAGTCCATGTTTGCACTACGTTCAGATTTGGAACACAATGTGCAGCGAGCATGCTGGATAGATAATTAATTAATTATCTAGTTAATTACTTTAATAGAGAGTATCTGTCTATTTATTTTAAAAAAAACTGAGAGAATTAGCAAAGATTAGTAATTTATTTGGATTTGATCTTCTGACCAATAAGCTTCCAACATGGCTGTGGCAGAACCTTGTTTTTATGAATTGATGAGTCCAGTGTTTTTTTCTGTGGTTTGAGAAGGTTCTCCATTTGCTCTTCTACAATCCTGCAAAACTTTCACCATTTGCTCTCGATTCCTTCACAATTGAGATGCGACAAAGAGGCGTAAAGCCTCTTCACCTGAGTTGAGAAGGATCAGATGGAAGTCGAGCGAGGTGAACAGAGAGATGGATGGATGGATGGATGGATGGATGGATGGATGGAAGGGGAAGGGGTTAGTAACATGTTTAATAGGAAGCAGGTGCAGCCTACAGACATGCACACACTCATGAATATTTAGCGTTCAGAGGAAACATCAATCAGCACCATGTCGATTTGATTACTGAGTTCAGAGCTCGAAATCCAAGCTGGGAAATTTCTCTGATGAATAATGTATCGAGGAATGTTTAGTCAGAAATAACAGTTTGTATAAAATATGAATAATGTTCATTGTTTTAAGTGATATATTCCCAGTAACAGAGGTTTATCATTTATTATTCATTCATACTGATTTATACTTGTTCATTTTCTTTTAAAACAGCTTGAGCTTGACCATGTTTCACCGCAGGTGGTGTTTTTGGAGCTGCTGAGGTGATGTTTTTAATCAGGTGTGGTCACAAATTCACATTGAACGATAGAATTCTGCTTCAAAGCGTTTAAATCATTGAATATTTCTGTGACTCGATCACGAACACTTGTTGCATTTATGAGTGGTGGAGTTTGTGAAGAACATGCTCTGCAGAGTAAAGGGCAAGTCGAGGGGAAAAATCAGAACTGGAATGTAACCCTGCATTTTAATTCAGGACCTGAGGACTATCATGCAAATATCTGGAAGTAATTTGTCCATAACCCTTGTCATGAGGTTGATCGATGACGTTGTCACCCGCATTAACAGCGTTCAGATGAACAAACGGAGGGTTAAATCGTTTAACTTGGAGTGTGTTTAAAACATATGCAAGCTATTACCTGCTATCAGAGGGTTTTCAAAACAGTCACATCAAACCAATGCACCAGTTAATGAGTTTCTACTGAACAACAAGCTGATCAAGTAATCAGACTGCTATTAAAGTGACCATGAAATAAATATGGGTGAAGTGTCGTGAATGTATGTGTGTGTGCAGGTAGTGGAGTTTAGTATCATGTAGTATGGAATAATATATTATAAAAAAGTGTTTAATATAGTGTAGTGTTATGTAGTGTAGTGTAGTGTAGTGTAGTGTAGTGTAGTGTAGAGTTGTTTAGTGCAGTGTAGTGTATTGTAGTGTAGTGTAGTGTAGTGTAGAGTTGTTTAGTGTAGTGTAGTGTAGTGTAGTGTAGTGTAGTGTAGTGTAGAGTTGTTTAGTGCAGTGTAGTGTATTGTAGTGTAGTGTAGTGTAGTGTAGTGTAGAGTTGTTTAGTGTAGTGTAGTGTAGTGTAGTGTATTGTAGTGTAGTGTAGTGTAGTGTAGTGTAGAGTTGTTTAGTGCAGTGTAGTGTATTGTAGTGTAGTGTAGTGTAGTGTAGTGTAGAGTTGTTTAGTGTAGTGTATTGTAGTGTAGTGTAGTGTAGTGTAGTGTAGAGTTGTTTAGTGTAGTGTAGTGTAGTGTAGTGTATTGTAGTGTATTGTATTGTAGTGTAGTGTAGTGTAGTGTAGTGTAGTGTAGAGTTGTTTAGTGTAGTGTAGTGTATTGTAGTGTAGTGTAGTGTAGTGTAGTGTAGAGTTGTTTAGTGTAGTGTAGTGTAGTGTAGTGTAGTGTAGTGTATTGTAGTGTAGTGTAGTGTAGTGTAGAGTTGTTTAGTGTAGTGTAGTGTAGTGTAGTGTATTGTAGTGTATTGTATTGTAGTGTAGTGTAGTGTAGTGTAGTGTAGAGTTGTTTAGTGTAGTGTAGTGTAGTGTAGTGTAGTGTAGTGTATTGTAGTGTATTGTATTGTAGTGTAGTGTAGTGTAGTGTAGTGTAGTGTAGAGTTGTTTAGTGTAGTGTAGTGTAGTGTATTGTAGTGTATTGTATTGTAGTGTAGTGTAGTGTAGTGTAGTGTAGTGTAGTGTAGAGTTGATTAGTGTAGTGTAGTGTAGTGTAGTGTAGTGTAGTGTAGTTTAGTGTATTGTAGTGTAGTGTAGTGTAGTGTAGTGTAGTGTAGTGTTGTTTAGTGCAGTGTAGTGTATTGTAGTGTAGTGTAGAGTTGTTTAGTGTAGTGTAGTGTAGTGTAGTGTAGTGTAGTGTATTGTAGTGTAGTGTAGAGTTGATTAGTGTAGTGTAGTGTAGTGTAGTGTAGAGTTGTTTAGTGTAGTGTAGTGTAGTGTAGTGTAGTGTAGAGTTGATTAGTGTAGTGTAGTGTAGTGTAGTTTAGTGTATTGTAGTGTAGTGTAGTGTAGTGTAGTGTTGTTTAGTGCAGTGTAGTGTATTGTAGTGTAGTGTAGAGTTGTTTAGTGTAGTGTAGTGTAGTGTAGTGTAGTGTAGTGTAGTGTATTGTAGTGTAGTGTAGAGTTGATTAGTGTAGTGTAGTGTAGTGTAGTGTAGAGTTGTTTAGTGTAGTGTAGTGTAGTGTAGTGTAGTGTAGAGTTGATTAGTGTAGTGTAGTGTAGTGTAGTGTAGTGTAGTTTAGTGTATTGTAGTGTAGTGTAGAGTTGTTTAGTGTAGTGTAGTGTAGTGTAGTTTAGTGTATTGTAGTGTAGTGTTGTTTAGTGTAGTGTAGTGTATTGTAGTGTAGTGTTGTTTAGTGTAGTGTAGTGTATTGTAGTGTAGTGTAGAGTTGTTTAGTGTAGTGTAGTGTAGTGTAGTGTAGTGTAGTGTAGTGTAGTGTAGTTTAGTGTATTGTAGTGTAGTGTTGTTTAGTGTAATGTAGTGTATTGTAGTGTAGTGTAGAGTTGTTTAGTGTAGTGTAGTGTAGTGTAGTGTAGTGTAGTTTAGTGTATTGTAGTGTAGTGTTGTTTAGTGTAGTGTAGTGTATTGTAGTGTAGTGTAGAGTTGTTTAGTGTAGTGTAGTGTATTGTAGTGTAGTGTAGAGTTGTTTAGTGTAGTGTAGTGTAGTGTAGTTTAGTGTATTGTAGTGTAGTGTTGTTTAGTGTAGTGTAGTGTATTGTAGTGTAGTGTTGTTTAGTGTAGTGTAGTGTATTGTAGTGTAGTGTAGAGTTGTTTAGTGTAGTGTAGTGTAGTGTAGTGTAGTGTAGTTTAGTGTATTGTAGTGTAGTGTTGTTAAGTGTAATGTAGTGTATTGTAGTGTAGTGTTGTTTAGTGTAGTGTAGTGTTTTGTAGTGTAGTGTTGTTTAGTGTAGTGTAGTGTATTGTAGTGTACTGTAGTTTAGTGTAGTTTAGTGTATTGTAGTGTAGTGTAGTGTAGTGTTGTTTAGTGTAGTGTAGTGTATTGTAGTGTAGTGTAGAGTTGTTTAGTGTAGTGTAGTGTAGTGTAGTGTAGTGTAGTTTAGTGTATTGTAGTGTAGTGTTGTTTAGTGTAATGTAGTGTATTGTAGTGTAGTGTTGTTTAGTGTAGTGTAGTGTATTGTAGTGTAGTGTTGTTTAGTGTAGTGTAGTGTATTGTAGTGTACTGTAGTTTAGTGTAGTTTAGTGTATTGTAGTGTAGTGTAGTGTAGTGTTGTTTAGTGTAGTGTAGTGTAGTGTAGTGTAGTGTAGTGTAGTTTAGTGTATTGTAGTGTAGTGTTGTTTAGTGTAATGTAGTGTATTGTAGTGTAGTGTTGTTTAGTGTAGTGTAGTGTATTGTAGTGTAGTGTAGAGTTGTTTAGTGTAGTGTAGTGTAGTGTAGTGTAGTGTAGTTTAGTGTATTGTAGTGTAGTGTTGTTTAGTGTAATGTAGTGTATTGTAGTGTAGTGTTGTTTAGTGTAGTGTAGTGTATTGTAGTGTAGTGTAGAGTTGTTTAGTGTAGTGTAGTGTAGTGTAGTGTAGTGTAGTGTAGTTTAGTGTATTGTAGTGTAGTGTTGTTTAGTGTAGTGTAGTGTATTGTAGTGTACTGTAGTTTAGTGTAGTTTAGTGTATTGTAGTGTACTGTAGTTTAGTGTAGTTTAGTGTATTGTAGTGTAGTGTAGTGTAATAGTATTGTATAATGTAGAAAAGTAAAGTATAGTATAGTATTCTATTCTACATTAGTATTATATATAATATAATATAGTTTAGTGTAGAATTGTCTGTAATAAATATAAGATGGTGTAATATGGTGTGTTGTAAAGTATTATAGAATTATAAAAAAATAAGAGATCATTAAAGATCAAGATAAAGATTGATAAAGAGGTGATCTTTATAGTGAACAAAAACTGAGAAAAAAATGGAAAAGGCATAACAATGCTCCACCATCACCATGCTTCACAGTAAAACTGACTCAGTTTCAGTTCAACATACATGAAAATCACAACTGGATTATTGGTTTTTATTATTATTATTATTATTATTATTATTATTATTATTATTATTATTATTATTATTATTATTATTACTACATAAAGCTGGGCATTTATCTATAAATCCTGTAAACTGATCTGTTTGATGTTGAGATATTCGCCTACATACCTGTTTAAACAGTTCATTATTGATGTTTAGTTGATGGACTCGAATATTACTTTTATACTTTACAATCATTTTAAAATCTCAGATACTGAAGCAGATTTTCATGAAACAAAGAAATAAATATATTGAAAAATAAACAGCTGCTGTGAAGACAAAACACACACTCACACTCTCTCTCTCACACACATTTACACAAATGACTTATTGACTTAATAAAATAAATATTAAATATCTAATAGGGTTTTAATGAAGTTTGAAGCAGAGGAAACACTCTGAAGACAAAACATTAAGCAACCTGAGCAACCTTTCTCCTCAGGAGATCTGTTCTGAGGAATTCTGCTTTTCATTTAGCCCTCTGTGTGTGTGTGTGTGTGTGTGTGTGTGTGTGTGTGTGTGTGTGTGTGTGTGTGTGTGTGTGTGTGTGTGTGTGTGTGTGTATGATCTTGCTTATTATCGCAGCACCCAGCACATTCCACTCGTCTTCCCTAAATGGCTTCATGCGGTACCATAAGGTTCACCTCCCTCAAGGTAAAGTGCACACACACACACACACACACACACACACACACACACACACACACACACACACACACACACACACACACACACACACACACACACATATCTGATCTGATCAATATACTGTTATAGGGCACATTAAATAAAAGGAAATATTTAGCAGCATTGTTGCATTTCTGCAGAATCAGCATCATGTCAAAACTCTAAAACCCACAATGCATCAGCACTGTCAGATTCGGCCATGCGACTGCACTGACACCTTGTGTTTCTGGGATTTTCCTTTCCTGAGTTTATAAATTGATCTGATTTGTCATGCTGGAGCAGATTTGGGTCTCTGAGGAAAAACTTCATGTTCCTGCATCCAAAGACTTTAGACAATATAATTGTGTGTACAACTTTGTGCTACAGTTTGGGGAAGAACCTCATCTGGGTGGAGAAGTTAGGTGTCCCAGGTGTAGGAAGGAGGTATATTATGTCCTCGTTTTTCATGCTTTTGGAGGAAATCAATATACAAATGATACAATGCAGGAAACAGCTGAAGCATTAATGTTTATTCACAAATCACACAGTGTGAAGATCGAGCTGTTGTTCAGCGTGTTTCTGAGGGTAGCAGCATTCAATCAGTAAAGCACATCTAATACTGCTGTATGTACCAGATTTTTCTAAACTACCAGATCTATAAAATAACACATTTCTGAATTCTACATGAACTTCTTGTTTCTGCATGGGAGCATCATCTGGCATGAAATCACCTACAGCAAAGAACCGGCAAACAGAGCAGAACAGAAAATATTCAGGATTGTGTTTTAAATGTACCTGTTTTACCTGACATGCTGGAAGCCCCGCCCCCTTTTCTTTCTCTTCACCTTACATTTCTGTGCCTCCCTGTTTTCTGTGTCGGTAAAAGAAAAATGTTTTGAGTCCATGAGAGGAAAATGTCTGAATACTTTTTACCTACATGATGGAATCACATCATCCTCCTGCACAGTCCAGCAGACTGGGGAGGCTGGTGGAGGACACACACACACACACACACACACACACACACACACACACACACACACACACACACACACACACACACACACACACACACACACACCAATGCTTCAGGGAAACAATTACCCAGGAGAGAAAGCGAGTCAGTGCCAGTGCATTTTTTCCAGCCATTATCAGCAGGGAGGCTGTTAAAATTGTTCAATTCCACTTGGAGGGCTGAGATCTGTTCTCACGCCTTCAGACAAAGATCCCTTTGTTTTTGCATTTTAGTAGAAATGATGGAGAGAAAACATCTCGCTGGTCCATTGTGGAGGCCAAACATCTAAAAAACCTGCTTTTTCTCATCAGTCTTCAAACAGGAACAAACTGTGTTTATATTCTTCCATTGTTTTCCAAGACATACCTGTGTGTGTGTGTGTGTGTGTGTGTGTGTGTGTGTGTGTGTGTGTGTGTGTGTGTGTGTGTGTTACCATGTAAATGTTGTACACAGTATCACTCTGAAACAACCTGGAATTGAAATGTAAAATGTAAAATTTATTGGTGTTGAAATACTGAAATACAATCACAAAAGTTTTTTTTATATCATAATTATATTTATTCAAACACACACACACAGAGACAGACAGACAGACACACACACACACACACACACACACACACACACACACACACACAGATTGCATATATATCATTTGAATAAAGAGGAGAATTGTGAGGTATAAAAGTTTGTAAAGTAAAAGATCAGACAGATGTGATGTTTAACGCCAGATGTTTTTCGGCAGCTGTGTGTAGAAGGTGAGTATTTTCTACTCCATGGTTGTGTAAAAGTCGTGTTTTGTCTGAATCAAACGCATCCAGTTGAACTTTTGACTTTTTTTTCTTAATCTAATTTGCGGCATTATATTGAGAAATGGAACGTAGCTGTGAGCGACTCTGGACCTTTTCTAAAGTCTGCGTGGGACAAAAATGCAGAAAGGAAACTCCAATAAAATCTAAAAAGAGAGATGTTCTGCTAGAGGAGGATGAAAGTCAGTCCACGCTGAGAGGAAATGACGAGCACATGATGGTCCTGATATAGACATTAATTCAGCAAGACAGAATACAGCCTGCATTTATGTCCCTGTACACAAAGCAGCTCCCTCAAGATCCATGGGTTGGAGTGGAAGATCTCCTGCTGTAGAGCTCCAGCCCTATTGAACACCTTTGGGATGAATGTGAACGCTGACTGCACCCCAGGAACCTCCTCACCTTCTCACCTACATCACTACTTGACTTCTTTGTTTAGGTAAAGGTGGGACGATGTAGCTCAGTGGATAAGGCACTGGAATTTGGATCCCACCACCAAGCTGCCACTTCCAACTTCTGCTCAGTTGGAAGTTGCTCTGGGAAAGGGCTTCTGCAATGTAACACCTGAAATGTAAATGTACTAACACCCTTGTAGCTGCATGAATTTCCACAAAATCTAGAGGAACATCTTCCCAGAAGAGTGGAGCTGGAACATGGAATAAGATGTTTAAAAAGAAGCACACAGCAATATTATGGTCCACATAATGACTTTTTTGTCACTGATTTTTATCATCAACTGCTGTTTGGTTTCGGTCCAGTTGAATGTGGACTTGGATGTCTGATAGATTAAAAGAGTGAAGCCACATGAGAAGGATGTGAGGAGGAAAAGTGCAGAAAGTGTGTGAGGAGATCAGTGAGAGCGCTCGAGGGAAAATCCCGTCACAATGCCACGGTTGTGTTTTTAAGGCTTTCATGAATTCAGTCCCTAACAGCAAGCAACGTTCCTCAGGCCTCCTGGAGCTGCTCTCCATCCAGACAGACACGGCGTGTGTTGGAACGAGGTCTACAGCCTGATTGCTTCCTGCAGTGCAGAAAGACGCAGGGCATGAAAGGTCCTTGGAATCACAGCTGGGAGTTTTTTGGGAGAAAAACAAATCTGATTGAGGGAGTGGAGATGAAGATTCAGGCCGAGTGCTGCAGGGCTGCGCAGCAACCTAATCTAATAGAGATGGAGCGTTCCTCAGGAGTCTCTTAGCAGCTCAGAGACGTTCTCACCAGGCCAGAAGTTCACAGGGTATCACACCTACACCCTCTGGTGCTGCTCATCTCACTGAAGATCAAACAAACGACAAACTTTACCGTATTACAGAATCATTTCACGTGTTCATATTTAATACAAAAAACGTGTGTTAACAGTAAAATGGTAGGATTTTTACTCCGAATGTCTTCAGAGCTTCTGCAGACGAATTTCTTTATTCGATCAGTGACAGCAGGTTTGTTCATTTCTTCCTTCATCACTCCATTCCTCCTTCCACTGAGGAGATAATCATCTAAAACATGATGTTCTATCACACTCTTCTTAATGTCCCTATTTAACATCATCTTATACTACATCATATCAGAGTATAAAGTCATAACCTTCTCCCCCTCTTTCAGTGAAGAAACAGATCATATTCTGTTCAACATCTTCACTCACTTCACCTTCAGCTTCTTCATAACATCAACAAATAACATCAGATCACATTCCTGCCCTTTTCTCCTGTCAGACAATTTAATAAATGATACAGGCATGCAATCGTTCTTCACCCCCCCCCACTCTCTCTCTCTCTCTCCCTCTCTCTCTCTCTCTCCCTCTCTCTCTCTCTCTCTCTCTCTCTCTCTCTCTCGCTCTCTCTCTCTCTCTCTCTCTCTCTCTCTCTCTCCCTCTCTCTCTCTCCCTCTCTCTCTCTATCTCTCTTCCTCTCTCTCTCTCTAAGTCTGAGTGGATCAATCAACATGTGTGACTTCCTCGAGCATGGTCAGTCTCGATCCATTCTGCTCCTACATTTCATTTAACCTGCTGGTTCTGTTTTGGTTTCTCATTATCATGACTTTATTTTCTCGTGATTTTGATCATGTTTAGAGCATGTTCTAGAGGCGTCATGGAGGATTGCATTCGCTTCTCCTCTGATCAGGGACTCAGTCAAACTAGAGATAAAGTCCAGATCTGCTGTGGGAAATTAGTAACTCACACTGCCCCCTAGTGTTTATCAGCTCCCGGTGCAATGAGACTGCGTGTGAGGTTCAAGGATTTTATTGTCAATATAATTACAATAATAATAAATAGACATACAAATAAACCGAGTGAATATTTATCTTAAACATGTGAATGACTATACTGAGTAACATCTGAGTAAATAAAAACTGAGCTGTGAGTGTAAAGGTGTGTAAAGTGTGTAAGGTGTGTAAAGGTTTGTAAAGTTGTGTAAGGTGTGTAAAGGTGTGTAAGGGTGTGTGTAAAGGTGTGTGTAAAGGTGTGTAGTAAGGTGTGTAAGGTGTGTAAGGTGTGAAAATGTGTGTAAAGGTGCGTAAGGGTGCATGTAAAGGTGTGTAAATGTGTGTGAAGATGTGTAAGGTGTGTAAAGGTGTGTAAAGGTGTGTAAGGTGTGTAAATGTGTGTAAAGGTGTGTAAGGTGTGTAAAGGTGTGTAAGGTGTGTGAGGTGTGTAAAGGTGTGTAAATGTGTGAAAAGGTGTGTAAATGTGTGAAAGGGTGTGTAAGGTGTGTAGCAAGGTGTGTAAATGTGTGGAAAGGTGTGTAATGTGTGGAAAGGTGTGTAAAGTGTGTAGCAAGGTGTGTAAATGTGTGTAAAGGGGTGTAATGTGTGGAAAGGTGTGTAAGGTGTGTAAATGTGTTTAGTAAGGTGTGTAAAGGTGTGTAAAGGTATGTAAATGTGTGTAAATGTGTGTAGTAAGGTGTGTAAAGGTGTGTAAAGGTGTGTTGTAAGGTGTGTAGAGGTGTGTAAGGTGTGTAAGGTATGTAAAGGTGTGTAGTAAGGTGTGTAAGGTGTGTAAAGGTGTGTTGTAAGGTGTGTAGAGGTGTTTAAGGTGTGTGAATGTGTGTAAGGTGTGTAAAGGTGTGTAAAGGTGTGTAATAGGGTGTGTAAGGTGTGTAAAGGTGTGTAGTAAGGTCTGTAAAGGTGTGTAAATGTGTGTAGTAAGGTGTGTAAAGGTGTGTAGTAAGGTGTGTAAATGTGTGTAAAGGTGTGTAGTAAGGTTTGTAAGGTGTGTAAAGGTGTGTAGTAAGGTGTGTAGTAAGGTGTGTAGTAAGGTGTGTAGTAATGTGTGTAAAGGTGTGTAGTAAGGTGTGTAAAGGTGTGTAAAGGTGTGTAAGGTGTGTAAAGGTGTGTAGTAAGGTGTGTAAAGGTGTGTAGTAAGGTGTGTAAAGGTGTGTAAAGGTGTGTAGTAAGGTTTGTAAGGTGTGTAAAGGTGTGTAGTAAGGTGTGTAGGGTGTGTAAAGGTGTGTAGTAAGCTGTGTAGTAAGGTGTGTAAAGGTGTGTAGTAAGGTGTGTAAAGGTGTGTAAAGGTGTGTAAGGTGTGTAGAGGTGTGTAAGGTGTGCAGTAAGTTGTGTAATGGTTTGTAGTAAGGTGTGTAAAGGTGTGTAGTAAGGTGTGTAAGGTGTGTAAGGTGTGTAAAGGTATGTAGTAAGGTGTGTAAGGTGTGTAGTAAGATGTGTAAAGGTGTGTAGTAAGGTGTGTAAGGTGTGTAAAGGTGTGTAAGGTGTGTAAAGGTGTGTAAGGTGTGTAAAGGTGTGTAGTAAGGTGTGTAGTAAGGTGTGTAAAGGTGTGTAAAGGTGTGTAAGGTGTGTAAAGGTGTGTAAGGTGTGCAGTAAGTTGTGTAAAGGTTTGTAGTAAGGTGTGAAAAAGGGGTGTAAGGTGTGTAAAGGTGTGTAAAGGTGTGTAGTAAGGTGTGTAAGGTGTGTAAAGGTATGTAGTAAGGTGTGTAAGGTGTGTAGTAAGATGTGTAAAGGTGTGTAGTAAGGTGTGTAAGGTGTGTAGTAAGTCGTGTAAGGTGTGTAAAGGTGTGTAAAGGTGTGTAGTAAGGTGTGTAAAGGTGTGTAAGGTGTGTAAAGGTGTGTAGTAAGGCGTGTAAGGTGTGTAAAGGTGTGTAGTAAGGTGTGTAAAGGTGTGTAGTAAGGTGTGTAAAGGTGTGTAGTAAGGTGTGTAAGGTGTGTAAAGGTGTGTAGTAAGTCGTGTAAGGTGTGTAAAGGTGTGTAAAGGTGTGTAGTAAGGTGTGTGAAGGTGTGTAAGGTGTGTAAAGGTGTGTAATAAGGCGTGTAAGGTGTGTAAAGGTGTGTAGTAAGGTGTGTAAAGGTGTGTAAAGGTGTGTAAGGTGTGTAAAGGTGTGTAGTAAGGTGTGTAAGGTGTGTAAAGGTGTGTAAGGTGTGCAGTAAGTTGTGTAAAGGTTTGTAGTAAGGTGTGTAAAGGTGTGTAAAGGTGTGTAGTAAGTCGTGTAAGGTGTGTAAAGGTGTGTAAAGGTGTGTAGTAAGGTGTGTGAAGGTGTGTACGGTGTGTAAAGGTGTGTAATAAGGCGTGTAAGGTGTGTAAAGGTGTGTAGTAAGGTATGTAAGGTGTGTAAAGGTGTGTAAGGTGTGTAAAGGTGTGTAGTAAGGTGTGTAAGGTGTGTAAGGTGTGTAAGGTGTGCAGTAAGTTGTGTAAAGGTTTGTAGTAAGGTGTGTAAAGGTGTGTAAAGGTGTGTAGTAAGGTGTGTAAGGCGTGTAAAGGTGTGTAGTAAGGTGTGTAAGGTGTGTAGTAAGGTGTGTAGTAAGGTGTGTACAGTGTGTAGTAAGGTGTGTAAAGATGTGTAAGGTGTGTAAAGGTGTGTAGTAAGGTGTGTAAGGTGTGTAGTAAGGTGTGTAGTAAGGTGTGTACAGTGTGTAGTAAGGTGTGTAAAGATGTGTAAGGTGTGTAAAGGTGTGTAGTAAGGTATGTAAGGTGTGTAAAGGTGTATAGTAAGTCGTGTAAGGTGTGTAAAGGTGTGTAGTAAGGTGTGTAAAGGTGTGTAATAAGGCGTGTAAGGTGTGTAAAGGTGTGTAAAGGTGTATAAGGTGTGTAAGGTGTGTAAAGGTGTGTAGTAAGTTGTGTAAGGTGTGTAAAGGTGTGTAGTAAGGTGTGTAAAGGTGTGTAAGGTGTGTAAAGGTGTGTAAAGGTGTGTAGTAGGGCGTGTACGGTGTGTAGTAAGGTGTGTAGTAAGGTGTGTAAAGGTGTGTAAAGGTGTGTAAAGGTGTGTAAAGGTGTGTAGTAAGGTGTGTAAAGGTGTGTAAAGGTGTGTAGTAAGGTGTGTAAAGGTGTGTAAGGCGTGTAAGGTGTGTAAAGGTGTGTAGTAAGGTGTGTAAAGGTGTGTAAAGGTGTGTAAAGGTGTGTAGTAAGGTGTGTAAAGGTGTGTAAAGGTGTGTAGTAAGGTGTGTAAAGGTGTGTAAGGCGTGTAAGGTGTGTAAAGGTGTGTAGTAAGGTGTGTAAAGGTGTGTAAAGGTGTGTAAAGGTGTGTAAAGGTGTGTAGTAAGGTGTGTAAAGGTGTGTAAAGGTGTGTAAAGGTGTGTAAAGGTGTGTAAGGTGCAGGACAGACAGCAGCAGCGTGACGGAAGTGTAAAAACACTGTAATGTGTTGAAGTGCAACAGTGTCAGATTTAAAGAATTTGAACATGTATTGTTTTTGAAAAGGTTTTTGTTAACAGGTGCATGTGTTAGGTCAGGTCCATGAGTTCTGTGGAGAAGATACTTGAGTTAATCTCAGGTTAATGACTTTATAGTCCTGCTGATGGCTGCTGAACATCATCTCACCACACCTGGTGGACACTGAAGAGGAAATCCAGGTGGAAATACTGGGCTTGTTGCAGCTCCTCACAAGGTTCCTGTGTGCAGCCTCTATCTCTCAGTGGGAAGAATAAGGTAAAGAAGTGAGACACGCCTCCCTAATCAGCGCATAGCTTCTTACTCCTCACACTCTAATGCAGTGTTGTGGAAGATACGAGCCGGGGCTTGGTGTGAGAAATCTTTATTTTGTGGACTATAATTAACATGAACGATCAGAAAAATGTCTGTAGTTCCAGAGCCCTGAACTCGGACTCCAACTGAAATGTGTTGAACTTTGACTTTGTAACTGTGGGTCTTTGTAAAGGAGGGTTTAGATTGAGAAAAGGGGGTAAATACTTATGCAATTTTTATTTGTGAGTAATTTTGCAGGATATATTGATGATGGAACACCTTCTCATTCATGCAGTCATCCAAACATCTAACAGCAGCACAGAGCATAACCATGCAGATCCAGACGAAGAGCATCAAGTGATGTTCACATCAAACATCAGAATGAAGAACAAGTCAGATCTCAGATACTTTAGACCTCACAAACGAATGATCTTTGTGGAGATACAGAAGAAAGAGTCATCTCCTAAAACACTTTAAAACACGTAATAACAGGAAATGGAAACGTGTGTGTGTGTGTGTGTGTGTGTGTGTGTGTGTGTGTGTGTGTGTGTGTGTGTGTGTTCTCTACATGGCAGAATCCAGAAAAGGCACCTTGGATGTACCATGCATTCAAATTACAGAGAGAAAGAGAGAGAGAGAAAGGGAGGGAGAGAGAGAGAGGGAGGCAGAGATGGAGGATAGAGAGAGAGAGAGAGAGAGAGAGAGAGAGAGAGAGAGAGAGAAAGGGAGAGAGAGAGAGAGAGAGAGAGAGAGAGAGAGAAAGGGAGAGAGAGAAAGGGAGGGAGAGAGAGAGAGGGAGGCAGAGATGGAGGGATAGAGAGAGAGAGAGAGAGAGAGAGAGAGAGAGAGGCAGAGATGGAGGGATAGAGAGAGAGAGAGAGAAAGAGAGAGAGAGAGACTTTTTGACTTTTTACGGTCCTTTATTGGAACAGGTCACATCTCGCTTGAACACATGGAGACTAAACAAGCAAATAAATAAACCAATAAATAAAAATTACATCAAACCATTTCAA
>NC_139576.1:37788197-37806809 GCF_946808225.1 Silurus aristotelis | reverse complement strand
AGTATCGGCTCGAGACGATCACTCGCGGGTTTCGTTCGCGTCGTCGCCTCCTTCCTTTTCTCCTTCATAATCATCATCAGCACCATCACCATCATCAACATCAGCATCCTCACGAGGTAGGACGCGCTGGAATCTGCTCGGGAATACGCGTGCGCGTGCGTTCTATTTTTATTTTAGATTTTTTGTGTGTATATTGTTTTTCTGCAGACGTTTGCATGTATGGGTGTTCTCTATTTCTGCCTCGTACACATGCCGAATGTGGCCGTGTGCATGCAGCGCGCGCTGTGAGGAACGAGGACATGCACTTGTTAAGTGTAATGCAGGACAGTGCAGCAGCACCCAGGAGGAGAACGGGCTGATCTTCTCCTGATCATACTGTGCATTATAACAAAATATACATAGACATTTGCATAAGTTTGCGTTTCATCGTAAAAAAAAAAATCCGATCCAGCAGAGGAGAGCATGCATTTATTAAGAGCACATTCTAGAAGACATTTAGATGATAGGGGTCCTGCTGTGGGCTTCTGTTTTTCTGCTAATAGACTTCATGTCTGGGTTTAAAATAATTACACTAGGAGGAGACAGAGACTCAGAAAGGATAAAAAATAAAGAAGAAATAGTAATAATAAGAAGAAACCTCCATATTGTCTTGAAAGGCGTAGAAGCTTGACCAGTCTGACGTCCCCTCAAATGACTTTTAATCGAGATCAGATTATTATTCATGATTTCCATGGTGAGAATTTTGCGATTCAAGTTATAGATCTGACCTCATCAGTCAGACCTCCACACACACACACACACACACACACACACACACACACACACACACACACACACACACACACGGTTGTCTTCCTATTCTCATAAGGACCTTCCTTGGCACAATCACTACTGTAGCGCATTAATGCTACTTGTCTTCCTATTCTCATAAGGACCTTCCTTGGCACAATCACTACTGTAGCGCATTAATGCTACGCTGCACTCGGCTCTGTCCTGCAGAACAACTATAACTTCAGGAAAAGAACAGAAAGGTTCTGGTTTCATCTCAATAGCTGCAGAATGTCCCCACAAGGTCAGAACTGTGAAATATTCCTGTCCTCGTGGTGGCTGGTCCTGGATAAGATATGAAAACCTGCACACACACACACACACACACACACACACACACACACACACACACACACACACACATGGGCCTGCATGTTAATGAATGCCAAATGCAGTAAACACAGGAGTGAAGGTCTTCACCAAGAAGATGTTTGATACGAGTCACGATGTTCTGTAAGGTTCAGGTTGGTGTTTGAGATGTTTATACAGAACCTTTCAGCTCCGAGAGCTTTACAGTGGGGCTTTCAGAAAACACACCACTTCTGGGTTTTTGACCTCAAAAGATGTTTTCCTTTTAATCCTGCATCATCAGACATCAGATTCCGAACACATTTAGCAGAAAATGACGCACGTGTGGATGTGAAACAGTGGATGTGTGAAAAATGTGCTTATTGTACATTACTGCAGATTCACCTGCAAATCCAATGAGATCTGATGACAGGTTCTGCCAACAAGCAGCTCCAGACCACACACACCGTGATGCTTTTAGAACCTTCACTACTCCACTACTGTCTTCAAGCTCATAACGTGAACAGATTTTTTACCAGATTTTATACCATTTCCATGTTAGTTACTAATCAACATTACACAGAACAATCATTTCAGATTCAGCTACAAAAAGTGTTCATTTATAGCCAACTAATGATCTTGTAGGTTTAGGATTAGAGTTAGGATTAGAGTTAGGATTAGAGTTTTGGGATTAGAGATTGTGTAAAGTAAGTTTTAGGGTTAAGGGTAGGGTAGGGTTGGGTTTAGGGTTGAGGGTAGGGTTGGGTTTAGGGTTGAAGTGGGGTTAGGGTTAGGCTTGTGGTTGGGGTTTAGGCTTGAGGGTAGGGTTGGGTTTAGGGTTGAAGTGGGGTTAGGGTTAGGCTTGTGGTTGGGTTTAGGGTTGAAGTGGGGTTAGGGTTAGGCTTGTGGTTGGGTTTAGGGTTGAAGTGGGGTTAGGGTTAGGCTTGTGGTTGGGTTTAGGGTTGAAGTGGGGTTAGGGTTAGGCTTGTGGTTGGGGTTTAGGCTTGAGGGTAGGGTTGGGTTTAGGGTTGAAGTGGGGTTAGGGTTAGGCTTGTGGTTGGGTTTAGGGTTGAAGTGGGGTTAGGGTTAGGCTTGTGGTTGGGTTTAGGGTTGAAGTGGGGTTAGGGTTAGGCTTGTGGTTGGGTTTAGGATTGAAGTGGGGTTAGGGTTAGGCTTGTGGTTGGGTTTAGGGTTGAAGTGGGGTTAGGGTTAGGCTTGTGGTTGGGTTTAGGGTTGAGGGTAGGGTTGGGTTTAGGGTTGAAGTGGGGTTAGGGTTAGGCTTGTGGTTGGGTTTAGGGTTGAGGGTAGGGTTGGGTTTAGGGTTGAAGTGGGGTTAGGGTTAGGCTTGTGGTTGGGTTTAGGATTGAAGTGGGGTTAGGGTTAGGCTTGTGGTTGGGTTTAGGGTTGAAGTGGGGTTAGGGTTAGGCTTGTCGTTGGGTTTAGGGTTGGGATTGTGGTTAGGGTTGTGTTTAGTGTTGGAGGTAGGGTTAGTTTTAGGCTTGTGGTCGGGGTTTAGGGTTGAGGTTGGGGTTAGGTTAAGGATTAGGGTTGAAGTGGGGTTAGGGATAGACTTGTGGTCGGGGTTGGGTTGGAAGAAGGTTGTGTTTAAGGTTTAGGGCTAGGGTTAGGCTTAGGTTTAGAATTACTGTAGTCAGAAATAGGGCTGGGGTTTGGTTAAGCTTTAGGTAAGGATTAGGACTGTGGTTGGGCTTAACAAATTATCAAACATCTTTAGGGAGAACTATTCCACAAAATGTTAACTGTCATCAGGACGAGAGACAGAATGTCCAGCAGAGACATGAGGACAGACAGTAGGTGGGTTCCTCCTTCACTATACTGTACTGCAGAGGCAGTAAAAGATCCACACTGGATATCACTATATATCACTGAATTATTTTCTATTCCCATAAAATGTTCCATAAATCAATATGCTGCAATCTACACAACACGGTGTTTAACCTTAAACCGAGCCTTCTGCTGGGATCTTCTCCACATTCTCGATAAATCTCTACACCACACACGTATTCACAAATCATGTTCTCTTCTAAAGAATTTAGAGTTGATCTGTGCATCATGTAGAATAATGATTTTATTAAAGAAACACTGATGTACAGGATTTGAACACGAACCAATCAGGATGAAGACGATTTAGAATTAAATGATCAAATAAAAAAATGCTTTTTAATTTAATTGAGTTTTTTACGTTTTATTTGTGGATTTTTGGGGTTTTTTTTATCTAATGAAAGAGATTTGTGTATAAAATCACTAACGGCGTGTTTGAACAGGTATATGAAGGATTTTAGTGCTGAATAAAAGCCGTAAATGACTTTTCCTACGTCACTTTTATTTTCAACGTAAATCATAAACAAAACTAACCAGGCAGGAAATTCCTTCTCTGCTGCACCTTCTTGCATTTCGCTGTGGCTTCGACTCGCATTTCTCCACCTTCCAGGGCGTTTTTTTGGAGCTATTTTTGTCTCGTCATTTTGAAGACTAAATCAATAAGCGCAGCGCTCCCTAATGTGCAATACGTTGACTGTTATGTTAATGGCTTTGAGCTTCACCCATCAGTTTGATAAAAAATGGAATGGACTTGAAGGTCACGTCTAACCTGTGAGAAGCTGAACACGTTGTAGAGTTTGGTCCAAAAGTCGAAAGAACTTTTTACATCATTGTTCATGAAAAACGCATCTGAAATCTCACTCGTTATTAGATGAAACAGAGACAATTGGATTAATGGCATGAAAAATGATCTCAATATCCTGTTGACACACCATTTACCTTTTTAATCCAGACTGCAGTGGAGCCACGTACACGCTCTGAGCTGCTGACACGTGGCAGTGACTCACCCCTCTGTGCATTTACACGTTATTACACCACAGCACTGTTTACTTAGTGAACCTCCATAACAGCAGCTCTGATAGGAGTGACAGGAACAACCGTTATATTCAACCACGACTTCTGATACCTCACCGTTACCATGGAAACATTTAAACTGACGTGAAAAAGTCATTGTTTAACAAAGTTCGCTGAGATCGCAGTTTCCTGTCAGCTATTGAAGGAGTCTCCAGTGTCAGTGTTTCTCTGTCAAGCTGCTGGTGAAGGAGCTGCTTTTTATAACAATTCACTTCTTTTACTGACGTTCCAGAAAAATCCATCGTGCAATTCACTGAATTAGTTTTTTTTAATTTGTAGAAAATAGTCCACTTTGCATCGCACACTCCTCATCACGCACGCTCACGTGTTTTATTCTTAGTTCAGTCTCAGAAAATACAAACACGCCGATTCGTGTCAGAACTGTTTTAGTGAAATATCTGCAGAAGGAGCTTTTGATAGGATTGGTATTGATTTTTGATCATTGGTGAAATGAAATCAGTTGACTCTGAGACCTGAGTGTAGAATATCTACGAGAGCTTTGAGCCCAGTGAGACGTGTGTTAGTGCCGCTGCGGACACGGAAGGGCAGAAACCATGACTTACGGCACAAACCTCATCTCATTCAAAAAAAAAAAAAAAAGAGAGAGTTTCGACTCCACTGAAGCACAGTAGACATAATTCTTTTAAAGTGCTTCCTCTCAAGCCTCTCTCTCTCTCTCTCTCTCTCTCTCTCTCTCTCTCTCTCTCGCTCTCTCTCTCTCTCTCTTACTCTAAACTGCAGGATGATCATTCTGCCTGGAACCAAGCCAAAGAAGTGACTGCGTCATCGCTCTTGCTGTCTAAACAAGGGCAAACACATCCAAGACGGCACCTCGTCATGGGCAGGAACAAAGGCACTGACCCAACTGGCACATGTCTAACACTCTATCAACCCGACGCAGTCTAGCTGGAGTAAGACCGTTTTTTTGTTTGGTTTCTTTTGGGATTTTTTTTTCTTCTTCTTTCAGTATCAGCAAAATGTCAAATCCAGAGGGACATCCAGTATGGCTACCTGCTCGTGTGTCCTGGCTGAACCTGCTTCAGATCCTCATCCTGGCTTCAAGTGTTGCAGTAGTCACTTGTCAACAAGTCCAATACACAACAGCCACGACAAACTACGGGAAGCTTCGTGGCTTTAGAGCACCGTTACCCAGTGAGATCCTGCGGCCTGTGGAGCAGTACCTGGGTGTACCTTACGCCATGCCCCCTACAGGAGAAAGACGCTTCCAGGCGCCTGAACCACCCAATTCCTGGTCTGGCATCAGGAATGCCACACAGTTTGCCTCGGTTTGCCCTCAGTTCCTGGAGGACAGGTTCCTTCTGAGTGACATGTTGCCTGTTTGGTTCACGGCTAATCTGGACACGGTGGCTACATATGTACAAGACCAGAGCGAGGACTGTCTGTATCTGAACATTTACGTGCCCACAGAGGAGGGTAAGTTTAGCATCTTTCATGTGACTTATTTACCATGAATAATGTCTGTTTTTGCCATTGTACTTAGTGAAAATGTAATTTAGGACATTTCTACCAACAGACAGACAGACAGACAGACAGACAGACAGACAGAACTTTATTGCCATTGAATAGTACAGCAGCAACCAGAAGTGCAACCTGCTGCAATTGTGCAAATTGACATAGAGTATATAAATATAGATAAATATAGAGTACAGATGGATTTTTTATTACCAACGATCCATTTGACCAGAGCCAAAGTTATTATACGAGCATAAACATTCAGGCTGTAATTCAGAGTAATTCAGGAGGTGTGAATCAGCAACTTGAGTCCATTTCAGACACCACTGACCTGTGTGTAGTTTATTTCTGCTCCTACAGAAGTGTACAGAATGTAAATATCTTTGATTTTAAACCTGCAGGTTTGTAAATAAGTAAGTGTGCTAGTAGTTGTATTTGTTAGCGATTTATAATTAACACTCAAGCGTACAGGTTGAGCAGTATGCAAGCACAGATGGTCCTCAAGTTCAGGTGGTCCGACTTACAATTTTTTAATCTTACGATGACGATAGCACGACAACAAAACTGTAAAAAAAGGAAAGTGTTGCGTGTCAGGTGAACGCAGCAGTGTATGCTCCGACCTCAACTCGCAAACCGCCGCTCGTCCACATACATGATATATATATATATACTGTTTCATTTGTACAGTACAGTATCAAGTAGTTCATCTGTCTAGGTTTCTACAAGATCTACAAGTTTCTACAAGTGTGAAGGTTTCTACACTTTTATTTCTTGAGTTTGAACGGTTCTTGGACGCATCTGCACTAATCAGCACAATACCTGAGGCTTGAATGGAAGTGGAAGAGCAGAACTTTAGAGCATTACTAAGTAGTGAATATTCTAAACCCAGTCGAGTCGATATTTTAATAAAGGATGATGGAGGATCCGAGTAGTAATGAGATAAATTGAGTAAGTGCTTTTGCTTTTAATTTGAGAACATGCTGGTTTTGTGTAATTATCTGAACCAACATCAACACGAGCACCTTCCAGTGATTTATGGTGACCTTTACTGGAAGATTCCTGAAAATAGTTTTGTGCTCCAACAGACCACACCAGACCTGAAGGACATAAAAGAAGGCAGATCTATTAGATTGCAGGGCAGCATTTCGTTGCATCATAAGTTGTGTCATAAGCGTTGTGCTGCAGTGACACCCAGCTGCAGTTCTATAGAAGAAGATCTTCCACACACTTCCAACCCATTTGTTATTTGCAAGAATATCTACAACAGCTAATGTTAGCAATCTTCAGAAACTTGATATCAGGAACCTCCAGCTCCTAGATCTTTTGGAATGGAATGGAATGGAATGAAACACAGCGGGGTCAGCATGCTGTGGTCTGAATATGGCAGAAGATTCGCCATCAAGTGAAGTAAAAGTTTTGGTAAACAGGAGTAAAGGAAGTGTCTGATCCTGGTCTTTAAATATAATTGCTAAGGAAACCATCAAACAGCGTGAGGATATAACTGCTTCATTAGAACCTGTTCATAAATTTCTGATAAAAGCACAAACAAGCAGGTATGATTTTTTCCCTCCCTGGTTAACGAGGGTTTTCATTTCCCTCCACAGCTTAAACTTCCCCTGAGCTAAGCGGAACCCATCTATATGCTAATCTGTCTTTTAAAATGATCTAAAAAGTACAATTGCAGGGAGTGTGATTACATCTCCGCTTCATCGAAGGTCAAACACAAACAGGTGTGGGATTTCAAATTCCCCACACCGTCTAGACACCTGACGCTTCACTGCGTTGACGTCCTCACGAACGTTGGATGTTTCATAGGCATGTGTTGTGAAGCTATAGGTTACGCGTGGAGAAAAGAAGAGCACCTCTGAAGATAAACAGGTTTATTAGCCGGGATTTAGCGGGACTAAGAGGCATGCTGTGCTGTGACCGAGACATTTGTTTCTGTGACTCACAAGCTGGCATGACTTAGTCTCCTGTTCATGAGACTCGCGTACGACGGGAGATTTCATAACACGCAATGAATTTGAGGAATGGTCCAAAGACCCTCAACATCTGGCCCAGATTTACAACCTGCATTATGTGGGTGAGAGTATCAGTGAACAGGGGTGAGAAAAGGACCAGATCATGGAACAAGATAGTCACGGAGTGTTTTTGTGTGTGTGTGTGTGTGTGTGTGTGTGTGTGTGTGTGTGTGTGTGTGTGTGTAAGTATACGCAGGCTTTCATGTACAAGTATAATGAATTAGCATGTTAGTACGCCGCGGTAGCATGCAGATCTGCAGGTAGTAAGTATGCTAGTATACACAACTTTGAGACAAAGGTATTATGCTTGGTCACTGGGTTCTGAACCACAGGTTGCCATATATGTTACATACCCAATTAATGTGGAAGCATGCTATAAAGCTAGCAAGTTAGCATGCTAGAATGTAGCTAAGCTAGAAAGTTAGCATGCTAGAATAAAGGATTCTAGCAGACGATTCACAGACAGTAATATTGGTTTCTTTTGAAGCTTAGGTTTATAGTTTCCTGGAATATACTGCGTATTGCGATTATACGTCACTCTAGACCACAGTATAGACATTTCCAACTGAATCAATGCAGATCATTTTTTTAATTCGCACAAAAATAGTTAACATACGTCTGTCTTTGCTCCGCAGTAATATTTATGCCGTGTATTAAATTTTTTTATTAAATCCAGTGGCAAATGTCACGATGCCAAGTGGTGAATTAATTAAATTAATTAATTAATTAAAATGTAATTAAATTAAAGTAATAAAATGCAATAAAGTTTTAATGACTTGGTCACTGCAGACGTAAGTGGTGATGATGAGGACGTGCTGAAACCGGTGATGGTGTACATTCACGGCGGCTCTTATGTCGAAGGAACTGCCAACGTGATTGACGGAAGCGTCCTCGCTAGCTACGGCGATGTCATCGTCGTCACCATCAACTACCGACTGGGAGTTTTAGGTACGTAAATAAACTTTTCTCTCGAGAATAATAGAATTATGATTCTGTGACATTCAAAATAAAATACAAATACAAAAATACAACAATGAAAATGTTAGTAGGAGACGTTCATATGCGATGTTTCTTTGTGCCTGTGTTTTAGTGTAGTTAAAACATCTCATCATCTTCTGTTAGTTATTTTATTATATTATACATGATCATGTCACAAACATATCCTAAGTATTATTATGGAAATCTTTATCATGGGTGCTGCAGATCTGCAGTGAAATATCAAGCAGTCATGTTATTTAATAAAAAGTGAACACAGGTTTTCAGAAGCGCCAGCAGAAGGAAATCACGATCGGAATATTGGAATTGAATGTTGCAGGCATCTGAAAACCCTGCTGAAGCTCTGCCCTGCTGCCACTAAATCACCAATTCAGTTTCATTTGTATACTGATTTTAACAATGTTTACTGACCCAAAGTAAGTTTTCAGAATTAAATAAGTTTATCTCTAATCAGGAAACCAGTTACGACTGTGGCAAGGAAAACTATCTGAGATGATATGAGGAAGAAACCAGACTTAAAAATAACCCATCCTGGTCTGGATGACAAAATCCATCAGCTTTCATTACCCCAGAGGCTTTTCTACACCTGATATATTTCGGAGAGTTAATGCAGTTTCTTCTAGTGTTCCTGATTTCACAGCTCATTTAGAGGATCTGGTGGTACGTTTCTGTGATTGGAGTAGTAATGCTGCATCTTTTATAGCTGTTAAATCAGACACATTAGATATTAAACTTAGCAAAATGCAAAAGCCTCAGTAGTTTATTTGGTTATGAGGTTTGGTTAAAGTTTGGTTATGGTTTGGTGAGGTTTGGTTTAGGTTTGGTGAGATTTGGTGAAGGTTTGGTGAGGATTTGGTGAAGGTTTGGTGAGGTTTGATGGGGTTTGGTGAAGGTTTGGTGACGTTTGGTTAAGGTGTGTTGAGGTCTGGTGAGGTTTGGTTAAGGTTTGTTGAGGTTTGGTTAAGGTTTGGTTAAGGTGTGTTGAGGTTTGGTGATGTTTGGTTACGGTGTGTTGAGGTTTGGTGAGGTTTGGTGAGGTTTGATGAGGTTTGGTGAGGTTTGATGAGGTTTGGTGAAGGTTTGGTGAAGGTTTGGTGATGGTGTGTTGCGGTTTGGTGAGGTTTGGTGAGATTTGGTTAAGGTGTGTTGAGGTTTGGTAAGGTTTGGTGAGGTTTGGTAAGGTTTGGTAAGGTTTGGTGACGTTTGGTTAAGGAATTCTCTGCACTTTGGAGGTTGAAGTTTAACTTCTGCTCTCGGAACACAATGTAAATTAAACAGCTTTTACGGAGGGGTTTTGCAGGTGAGTGTATTTCTGAACACTGCTTCTAACTTAAAATGGTGTCTTGACAGTCAGCTGGATTCTGAAGAGGTGATGGCCTTGTTATGTTCTGCCTCTGATTCCAGCAGATCTTTTAAAGTGGAGACTGATGCAGCAGGTGTAGGGACTGAAGCCGTACTGAAGCAGGAGGTTAAGAATGGGTTTGATCGTCCTGAGTGCTGCTACTCACAAACATTCAACAAATATCAAGTGAAGTTCTCCACAGCAGAGCCCAGCGTTGGCTTTCCATAGAACTCTGAAACACTTTTAAGGTTTCTGTAGGTTCATGTGTGACTCTAAATGTTTTTGTTTGCCTTTGAATGTTTATGAGGTGGTTTTTAATGCAAGAACTCAACTTTTTCTGGCTCTGGTTTCTGATGGTTTGTTTTTCTGCAGGTTTTTTTGGGGGGTTGTTAAGTTCAAGGGTGAATATTGTGTGTTGGGGAAAAGCGACAGGATGCAAAGAAAGCGAGAGATAAGACAATGATGCTAACGCTGAGTTTTGGACATTTTGTTTCTGTGGGTCTGAACCAAGCAGAACTTTGCAGCCCTTTGTTTTAAACGTCTTGTCATACATTGTGTATGATTACCCTGATCAGCCATAACATTCTGAACACCTGCCTGATATTGTGCTGCTCCTGATTTTGCTGCTAAAACAGTCGTGACCCATTGAGCATCAACAAAATGAACTTCTTCAGCAGTTTGAGCTACAGGAGCTCGTCTGTTAGATCGGACCACACTGACCAGCCTTCGGTCCTCACGAACATCAATGATCCTCGTTCTCCAAGACCCTGTCGCCGGTTCACCACTGTTCCTTCCTTGGAGCACTTTTGATAGAAACTGATGGACCACTGCACCCTGTGGAATTTCAGTATGCTGAACGCGCTGTTCAGAAAACCAAGTTAAACACCTTCATCACTAGAGTCTAAACAGGAATACATTTCCCTGCATAATCACAAGGACGATGATGTGATGGTTCTTCTGTTTAACACATTATGAAGTGGATTATTCGCCTCTTCACTGTTGATAGAAATTTAATTTGGTTTGATCTCAAACGGTTTACTTACTTATTATTCCATAGGTGTAGATGAAGGGTTTCAAGCCAGATTAAGGCTTCAGAGTGTCGTGTTTGTGAGAGAAAAGAGTGTTGAAGCAACATCCACTCCAAACAGCATGTTCTCAGAGAACTGTGAAGGGCTTTCAAGAGCGTATGTGGGCCAAGAACCTCCCAGATGCAGGCTGATGAATAGTTTTATGGCACACAAGTTTACAGTTCAGAACTCTTAGCTTGTGGTACATGTGCTCGGTAACTCGCTGTTTAAATTGCCTGCCTGCTTTATGAAGCCCTGGTGTGGTTTGTATTTTGGAGGAAGGTGTTTGGGGACGAGTTTGAGGGATAATGACTAATATGGCGCCCCGCAACCCTGTAATTCCACCGATATTTCTGTTACTTTCTCTCTCGTTCTGCTCGAGCAATAAGCTGCTAATGTGTGTTGCTGTGAGTAAATTAAAAGCTGAGCAGAAAATGACCCAGAAAGCAACATTGCAACATTATTCGTTTACATTACACAAGTGCTCGAGGGAACGACCCTGAAATTAAAACACTTTTTCCACTGGTGCCAAAACCCTGGAGCTCCTCGGAGATACAAGCATGGAGTCCCTGTTGCTCAAGTGTCCAGTCTTTAGCCAACCTGCGGAAACAAGAACATCAGTTGCACCAGGAGGTAAAGATGTTGTATTGCTCTGACCTTCTTTCAAGGTCACACAACAGGATCAGGAGATCTGAAAATGCAGTTACACGGACAGACAGATATTCTGACTTTCTCTCTTCAAACTGCTTCCATTCACAGTTTACCTTTTCCCTCTGACTCTTATTTTCATTTTACTTCCATTTTCCACACAGAGTCTGAAGACTTTCTGAAACCTCTCTCCTCCTGCTAAACTGATCTGTACTTTGCTGATGTTTCCTGTGAGCATAATAAAAGCAGTTCTACAGGAGTCACATCAGGAAATCTTTGCACTCAGGCTGGAGTAAGTAGATCAAGGACAAAATGCACCTGCGAGTCATGACGAGAGTCACGATGCTCCACAGCCTCCGTTACCAAAACTGTTACCTCTACGACCTTGACAGTTTTTATCAGCAAACCTGCTCGTGGAATTGCAGTAGGTTCATTACAGTAGATGGAGACGTTCAGGAGGAAAGACAGCAACAGTGGAGCAACAGTGCAAGTGGCTTTAAATCACAGGAGCTTGATTTCTCTGATTATTATTTCTTTTTAAAGGTATTGTTTTTCAGTCTTTCGTCATATGACAGCTGTGATCATGTTCACCGCGTAGCCTCGTAGGTCAGAGGCTCATTACCGCAAAGACAAAATCGAACTGGAGTTTACTGATGACCCTGGAGTAAATTGGCAGGGTGAAATTTCTGTTTTCTAAAAAAAGAGGGACTTCAATTAACCTTTATCAAAAAGCGTGTGATTTATGCTTGGGTGGGTGAAGGTCACTTGATCTGCACTCGTCTGAAATTGCCATGCAATCACCTCTCCTTCAGCACAAAGCATCCCTCGCTTTTGCTTATTAGATCAGTTATGTTACATCATGACCATGTTTTATTGTTCGGGTTACAAAAGAAAACACTTTAAAACGAATGTAAACTTTCCTTCGATTCTTTTAATAGCAAATACTTTTATAAGTAATTCCATACAGCAGATTATCTAAAGGGTCTCTGATATTAACGGATGGTGACTGAAACATTCCATGCGGAAAGTTGCTCATCTTCAGAGACTTCAGTTCCTTGATGTGGCTTTCAGATGTTCTGTGTGTAGTTTTCCAAGGTGTTTAAACTACAACCCTCGAGCACTACCACACCTTTAAGATGTTTCTTTCCTGTCAACACAATAAAGGTACCTAAAGGTAAAAGGATATTTAAGCGTGTTCAAGTCTAATTTGATGAAGTATTTATGAGAAATTGACTGGATTGGACACAAATCTTCTGCCGTGGATCTTCCACATTTTATTAGAATATTGTGCTCTAAAAGTAATAAAGATGCAAATCCTACTTAATCCTTTTTCACATACTTTTAATTCACAATTTTGTGTTCAATTAGGAAACAATGCTGCATTAATATTAATCGAGTCGTAATTAAGTATCGAATTCTAAATAGCCTGAAGCTAATAAGTACTTATTGATGTTTTCACTAAAAATAATTTAATAAAAGATTTGATATTCACATGAGAGTCCACATAAAATAGCATCAGTTAAATAACAATAAATAAAACATTTACAAAGGACTCACTGTGTAGTTCTTAAGTAAGTTCCTTGCTTTAGGTCTTATTTTTCTCCTGGATTCATGAATTATTCATGATAATTAATGAATGGTGTATATAATGTTTTTAGGGGATTCTTTATGTAAAGCGTAAATGTGCTGCTGTTTCAGAATATCCTGAGCTCCTTCTTCTCAGGTATACTCCATCATGCAGTCACGCCTGACCCATTTAAAAAAGGGACATTTATCAAACGAAGCAGCCGTTAGCTGTGGATGAACATCGACTAATGAATTAATCACCATGCAAATGAAGCGCTCTGGAGGTTATTCGCTCCGACGGCGAGATATTTCGGGCCTGGTTTTAATAAAAGGTGTGTTTTGATCTCATGTTCTCTAAAACTGGTGTAAAGGAAAAGACCTTCACTGACACACAACTGAAAAAAAAACTAGAATAAATTATTAAGACTTTTTTCCATATGTTGGAATTTTTCACAAACTCGTTTCTCTTTTAAATGAAAGAGCTGTTGGTCCTGTGATGCCTCCCAGTAAATGCATGTGAAATTGGTTCGGTTTGATGGAACACTGTCTCTAGAGCTTCTCGTCTCAGGTAATGTTTCCAGGATGCACCGCGTCAGTCCTGCTGTCTGACTGTTCTGTTGCCGGATTCTATTTTTAAATTCCTCCAGGCAGTCTGGTGATTTTTTTCAGCACAGGTGTCTGTCTTCACTATGGTCCCTGAAATCCAGCACCTTCTGCAGTCTGGGAGACGTTCAGTCCCTGGTATCAGATATCATTCTGATTGTGTTTTTACCAACTAACTACAGGAGCAAGTAATAATGAGATGTTTTTTAAGGTTCATGAGCACTAAAAATCGGTCTGTATGTGTTTTTCTGCAGGACTTTTTCTATAATTATTATAATCGCAGTAAATAAATAAATAAATCAATCGTGTCGAATAAAGTGTGGTACAATTTGTTTAGGGTTCTTGAGCACAGGCGATCAAGCTGCCAAAGGGAATTATGGACTCTTGGACCAGATTCAGGCTCTCAGATGGGTGAAAGAGAACATCCAGGCTTTTAATGGAGATCCTCGGCGAGTGACGATATTCGGATCTGGAGCCGGAGCGTCGTGTGTCAGCCTGTTGACTTTGTCCCACTATTCCGAAGGTAAATTGCGTATTTATCCAGATTCAGAAAATTCTTTCAGTGTTAAGATTTAGTACTGATCAAATTTTGGTGTACATCTTCTCCAGATCTGTTTCAGAAAGCAATCATTCAAAGTGGTACAGCTCTTTCGAGCTGGGCCATTAACTACCAGCCAGCCAAATACGCACGAATGCTGGCCGAAAAGGTGGGGTGCAACGAGGACGACTCCATGGAAGTGATCCAGTGCCTCCAGAATAAGAACTACAAAGAGCTCATCGAGCAGAACATAACTCCTGCCAAGTACCACATCGCTTTTGGACCTGTAATTGATGGAGATGTTGTGCCAGATGACCCACAGATCCTGATGGAGCAAGGCGAGTTTCTGAACTACGACATCATGCTCGGGGTAAACCAGGGCGAAGGCTATAAATTTGTGGACGGGATCGTGGACAGCGAGGACGGAGTTGCTGGAAATGACTTTGAATTTGCCGTGTCGGATTTCGTCGATAATTTGTACGGCTATCCGGAGCGGAAAGACACCCTGCGAGAGACGATCAAGTTCATGTACACAGATTGGGCAGATAAAGAAAATCCTGAAACGAGACGAAAAACACTGGTCGCGCTTTTTACAGATCACCAGTGGGTGGCGCCTGCCGTGGCCACCGCGGATCTACACGCTCAATACGGGTCACCGACGTATTTCTATGCCTTCTACCACCACTGCCAGAGTGAGATGAAGCCGGCATGGGCAGATTCTGCGCATGGAGATGAACTTCCGTATGTTTTTGGAATCCCGATGATCGGCCCAACCGATCTCTTCAGCTGCAACTTCTCTAAAAATGATGTCATGTTGAGTGCTGTGGTTATGACCTACTGGACGAACTTTGCCAAAACAGGGTGAGTAGATAACACCATCATCAACCTTCCATAATCCATTCCATTCCATTTCACAATGCCGTTCCTGATGCATGCCCAGCTTGTATCATTTCAGGCGTACCATCTACAAGATCTTTGTCCCTTTTGAGGATCCATACTGATGGTAGAGCTTCTATATCCATTCATTTACTCATTTATTATTCTTAGTACAGTGGAAATTTTTGGTCAATTTAACGATTGAAGCTCAAGGCATCTTTGTCGTCCTTTTCAGAGACCCGAATCAACCGGTTCCCCAGGATACAAAATTTATCCACACCAAACCTAATCGCTTTGAAGAAGTAGCATGGTCCAAATACAATCCTAAAGACCAGCTGTATCTTCACATTGGTCTCAAGCCACGTGTCCGAGATCACTACAGGGCTACAAAGGTTGCTTTCTGGCTCGAGCTCGTGCCCCATTTGCACAACATATATGAGATTTTACCGTACGTATCATCAACCACCAAATTCCCTCCTCAGGATACCACTCCTTTCTCATACACCAAGCGCTTATCCAACAAACTTTGGCCGTCCACCACAAGGCATCCGTCGGTTCCTTCGTCCAACACCAAGCAGTCCACAGACCAGCAGAAGAATTCGGAGCATGAGGACAGCTCAGTCACTATAGAAGCTCGAGACTATTCCACCGAATTGAGTGTCACCATCGCGGTCGGAGCATCTTTGCTCTTCCTGAACATCCTGGCCTTCGCAGCTCTCTATTACAAGAAGGACAAGCATCGCTTCGAGTCCACTCGACGTCCGAGTCCGCCGAGGAACCTCGCTAACGATGTGCCGAGAGTTCCGAGCGAGGATCTAATGTCCTTGCAGATGAAGCAACTAGATCACGACCACGATCACGATTGTGAGTCATTGCAAGGTCACGACATGCTCCGTCTCACCTGTCCTCCAGACTACGCCCTCACTTTACGCCGGTCCCCGGATGACTTCCCCCTCATGCCCAACACCATCACCATGATTCCCAACTCTCTCTCCGGGATTCAGTCGCCGTACCATCCTTTTAATCCGTACGCCAACAGCACTCCAAGCAATACCGGCCTCCCTCATGGACACTCCACCACCAGAGTATAACTCAGTGCCAATGACTGTAATTTACATGCAGCAGAAGATTATTTAAGTCAAACAGAGTGCACCTGGGTGTCTGGAGACCAACATCTAAAGGTGTTATTTTATTACTGACTACTCAATGAACTTTATCTCAAATAACCTGTATAATGTGAACAATGAATGTAATGATTTTCACATTTATGGCAAAGCCAAGTAAGCATAGGACTCTACTCTGATCTCGAGCACTACGGTACGCGAGACGGAAAACACCACGGTTTGCATCCTGATCTCTTTCTTTAGAACTGTGGAATATTCCGTTTTTTTGGATTGGTTGCTCTAATAGAAGCAATAGTAGCATAGCCACGGCAGTCAGAGTACTGAGATCAGTGTTTTATTCATCATCAAAAATTTACATTTTTGCTGTAATTATGCTTGTGCACTTCACCTTTCAGAACAATGATACCTGAAGATGAGGGAAAAGAGGCGGAGCTTCCAGGCAGATTCGTTTAATATCTGAAATGTATGTGAATCATTTCATCAGATAAATAAGTTGAATGTCTCCGTGTCTATTTGTTTGGTTTAAGTAAACTCTTATAACAGATGAGTGAGAAGGTTGTCAGGTCCTGGGAATATAACAGAAGTGTGATATTGTGCAAAGATGAATTTGTTGCACAAGCCGAATGATAACGTTATAATGTCTCTCCTCAAAATTTACACATCTACTGGATAAAAGTTGGATCCCTGAAATCATTCATAATTTAATCCATTTTTAATCCAGATGAGATCAGAGTGAGATCAGAGTGAGATCAGAGTGCAGTGTAAATATCTGTGCTATGTATTGAGTGCTCATACTGTAAATCCTACGAGTTTAGCTCCTCAAGCTGATTGCCTTAAACGGGCAATAATCCTGTTTCTCAGTCCAAATACTGCTTATTTAAGAGCCTAAAATAATGTATATAGCTTAGGATAAAGCACAAACATGAAGAAAAATGCTAGTGCTTGTATTGTCTTTTCACTTCTAAAGACATCGGCTTCATGCAGACGCTGTCGATCTTTCTCCATTCTGTCCGTCTTTCACACGCTGTCTGTGTTTTCGGTCTCATTCTCATGCTGCTTCAGTTACTCTGTGCCTCAAAGGATTAATGTCTTCTGTGATTTTCAAAAACATCCAAATATCAAGAACCTAACTTGTGTGAATGTCAAACTTTGCCAGTCCTCAGGAAGTGTCAACAGACATGCTGTCATTTATTTACTGCCTACAGTCGAGTCGCAGGATTTTATATACGTATCTCCCAGCTGTTTGAATCCACATCTGCATTTTAAAGCTCGTTAAACACTGCACGAGAGGTTGCACTTAACCCTGAATGCAGTCAGAGTTCCAGACTTTAGTACTTTACTCTCGACACTTGTTACATTTACAGAGGCATCAATACGTAGAGCTTGATTTGTCCACTATTAATGTCTCCAGGGCAGAGGAACCATTCAGACATTTTTAAGAGCAGTGTGTTGATGTCATGCAGTGCAGCCCTTTAAAACCACCGCTCAGAAAATTCCTAACTGTTATCAGATCGAAGCAGTTTCACAAAAAAACAAAAAATTCTTGCTAACAGTTTTTACAAATGGCCACAGAAATGTTCAGCTTTCTGTTTCAGGATGTTCAGGAGATGTAGCTGAAAAACATCAGCGGGGTCCAAGCACCATTCGCAAACAAATCGCTTTTTGTCAAATGAAATCTGATTGGCTGATTGGTGGCGACGCTTTTAGATCATCAGATCACCGTGAAAACACTGTGTGCAGATGATCCCAGAGATCCGGTCTACCAAATTTCATCTTAATAAGACGTCCAGTTCCTGGGAAACTCACTGAGGCTTAAACCCTCTGACTTTTTGATTTTGTGATGATGCAACAAAAATCTACTTATTTTATTAACTCAAAGTAAAAATGGGTGGAGCTAAACATACCTGAAATGAATTCCTACAGTATAACAATCAAAAGCTGAAAAAGCGAAACCCAAGGGGTATAGCGCCACCATCAGTCCAGCACGGTTCATCATGCTAGCCTGATTAATAGCAAAAGAAGAGAAAGAACAATAAAAAAATCTCATGCAATTGAGTTCCATCATGTTTGGTGCTTGGACCCCAAATGATTGCAGCTGATTGATCTTCTGTTTGCTTCACAACCACGTAGATGCACGTCAGGGGGCGTTCTCCCTTTTTTCACGCTCTCATGTTGCTGTTTTTGAGTTGTTTCTCCGTGTCTGGCTTCTGATGCATAAAGTTGTTGTTTTTTCCATATTTATAAGGACTATATGATATATATTTATTCTTCTCCTGTATTTTTGAGCTGAATTTGTTTAATCTGTGGAGATAATATATAATAATAA
>NC_139576.1:37780697-37783197 GCF_946808225.1 Silurus aristotelis | reverse complement strand
ACCTACAACTTCACTGCATTTACCTCTGCCTCCAGACATTATAGATAATCCACAGTGCTGTTAACCTTCTAAAATTTTACCTCCTTCAAGAAATGATTTGTGAGGTTTATAGTGATTACCTTATCTGTCAGATTCTCTTATTCAGAGTGACTTATAGAAGTGTGTTCAAGTGTCTATCAGGGGATGTTTCTCCTTCTGTTCCTGGATCATTAGAGACAAGACTGAGAACATCACTAGTCTAAAATCTCTATTGGGAGAAAATATACAGTAGTAAGAACAGCATGGGAAACTCTTCTGGAAGAGGTGTAAATGGATCTTTGGTAGAGGATGGAGGGATCAGTGGTAAGAGATGGAGAGAGAAGTGGTAGAGGATGGAGGAAGCAGTAGTGAAGGATGGAGGGAACATTGGTAGAAGATGGAGAGATCAGTGGTAGAAGATGGAGAGATCAGTGGTAGAGGATGGAGGGATTAGTGGTAGAGGATGGAGGGATTAGTGGTAGAGGATGGAGGGATTAGTGGTAGAGGATGGAGGGAGCAGTGGTAGAGGATGGAGGGAGCAGTGGTAGAGGATGGAGAGATCAGTGGTGAAGGATGGAGGGATCAGTGGTAGAGGATGGAGGGATCAGTGATAGAGGATGGAGGGAGCAGTGGTAGAGGATGGAGGGTGCAGTGATAGAGGATAGAGGGAGTAGTGGTAGAGGATGGAGGGATCAGTGATAGAGGATGGAGGGAGCAGTGGTAGAGGATGGAGGGATTAGTGGTAGAGGATGGAGGGAGCAGTGGTAGAGGATGGAGAGATCAGTGGTGGAGGATGGAGGGATCAGTGGTAGAGGATGGAGGGATCAGTGGTAGAGGATGGAGGGAGCAGTGGTAGAGGATGGAGGGTGCAGTGATAGAGGATAGAGGGAGTAGTGGTAGAGGATGGAGGGATTAGTGGTAGAGGATGGAGGGATTAGTGGTAGAGGATGGAGGGATTGGTGGTAGAGGATGGAGGGAGCAGTGGTAGAGGATGGAGAGATCAGTGGTGGAGGATGGAGGGATCAGTGGTAGAGGATGGAGGGATCAGTGATAGAGGATGGAGGGAGCAGTGGTAGAGGATGGAGGGATAAGTGGTAGAGGATGGAGGGATTAGTGGTAGAGGATGGAGGGATTAGTGGTAGAGGATGGAGGGAGCAGTGGTAGAGGATGGAGGGAGCAGTGGTAGAGGATGGAGGGATTAGTGGTAGAGGATGGAGGGATCAGTGGTAGAGGATGGAGGGATCAGTGGTAGAGGATGGAGGGAGCAGTGGTAGAGGATGGAGGGATCAGTGATAGAGGATGGAGGGAGCAGTGGTAGAGGATGGAGGGATAAGTGGTAGAGGATGGAGGGATTAGTGGTAGAGGATGGAGGGATTAGTGGTAGAGGATGGAGGGAGCAGTGGTAGAGGATGGAGAGATCAGTGGTGGAGGATGGAGGGATCAGTGGTAGAGGATGGAGGGAGCAGTGGTAGAGGATGGAGGGATTAGTAGGTAGAGGATGGAGGGAGCAGTGGTAGAGGATGGAGGGAGCAGTGGTAGAGGATGGAGGGAGCAGTGGTAGAGGATGGAGAGATCAGTGGTGGAGGATGGAGGGATCAGTGGTAGAGGATGGAGGGATCAGTGGTAGAGGATGGAGGGAGCAGTGGTAGAGGATGGAGGGTGCAGTGATAGAGGATAGAGGGAGTAGTGGTAAAAGATGGAGAGAGTTTGTTTATTAGAGCGAGTTTTTATCTTCTCTGAGAAGATCTTTTGCCTGAATGCACCTATGATGCTGGGACCATGATCTCCTGGCTAACAAACTAAAAGGAAATGAGAATGAGCAGAATGTTTATCTCCTCCACATCGATTCTACCCAGCTCGTTTCTAAGAACTCAATCATGAATCTTCTTCTTTGTGTTTCACAGGAGACACTACCTGGAACATTGATCACGAGCCCACTGAAGCACATCTGAAATATCGTGCAGAAAACCCCTCCTAACTGCTGTAATAACCTCATCAAACTCATCTTCACTCCTGACGGTCCTGTGACTGAAAACCTTCTCAACTTCTCAACACTGCATTCTGGTGGAAGTGTTTCTGGGAAAAAGCTTTCAGCCATTAGAGTTGCTCATGTGATCGATTATACCTTCAACAGATACCATCTTTTTCTGTCAGGTTAAAAGTCCTGCTCTTCGTGCAGGAACTGAATTCTACATGGATTAGTTTTCAAACTGAACTGAAGATTTGCTCGAATGCTATTGGCTGTTTATGATGTTGGAGTTTTAAGAACATGCTGATGTCAGACACATGGAGCTAAAATCAGATATTTGATGTAAATATGAAAGGAGGAACATCGTGGATGTTGTGTGTGAAGAATGTGACAGTGAATGACGTGATTAATAAAATGTGGAACATCTTGTAATACTGAGGTAGATTCCAAAAGCTGGCAGTGAAGACGCTTAGTCACAGTCGATTAGCTTCATTATAGAACTTCACACGACGC
>NC_139576.1:37778710-37780497 GCF_946808225.1 Silurus aristotelis | reverse complement strand
TAATGATAATTATACTATATTATATAATTATACAAAACATTTGTTTATTTAATTTTCTTCATCAGGTACAGGCACGTTCGGCCGCGTCGTGTTGGTCCAGGATCGCAAATCCAAGGGCTATTTTGCATTAAAGTCTATGAAGATCATGGATCTGATCCGACTGAAACAGCAGCAACATGTTCACAATGAAAAGCAGGTCCTCATGGAGGGTCAATCACCCGTTTATCGTCAAACTGTGAGTCCCACTGGCTGTTTGTGTTTCTATAAAGAGTCAAAACACGACCTTTAGCTGTTTAGAGCAGATTATAATCAACTACATTGTTTTTACATAAAAAAACATGTTGATCTGAAATTTCTGCTCTGGTGTTAATTTATTTATCATTTACCTCATAAACAGTAGAGTTTAAACTTTACCTCAGTGTGTTATGAGGCGATTGTAGTTAGCATGATGCTAGTGAATGTTCTTTTCCACACGACAGGGTATATTTAAGTGTCTTTACTGAACACCTGATGTTTTTTGAGGTAATTGTGCTTAGCATGATGCTAATTACTGGTTATAAGCTTCCATTATTCATTAGCGATGTTAGCGGTGTAGCTCTTTTCTGAGGTAATGTCCAGAGAGCACAGAAACATATAAACATGTATTTTACATTGTTCTCAACCACATTATTTCACGTTTCCTGTCAACATTCGAATTTTATTCCTCACATAAACATTTATACACAATACGACGTGTTGTTACCGCTTTTTTTTTTTTACGTATGTCCAATACTGAAGAAATGGAAGAAAAAAAATAAATAATAATAAAAAAAATTGTAAAATGTAAATTTGTGCATTTTTGTCAATTAAATATCAAAATGATCATTAAATTAACACAATACAACTGATCAAATTCACATTTAATTACAGCTGAAATTTAGTAAATTAGTAAATTAATTTCATTTAAAAGTCTTTATTTTATTACTACACATGAATATTCCACACCTCAGATATAAAACTCGGAGTTTTCTCCTGGAGGTTCTCATGGAGGTTTTTTTTTCATTTGTGTAACTAATCCCATAAACACAAATTCACTCAGACGTTCTCCTGAAAGCTGAACGGATTCTCCCCCGGATCAGATGATGCATTTTCTCTCCCTCGCTGATTCTATATTGCCATATTTATCACTAATGGCCTGCAGGGAGTCGAATGCTGCCGGATTATGTTGCAGATTATTTCTGGGGCTTTTAACGTCTGATTTCACGGCATACAAAATGCATGAAGTATTGAGTGTCGAGGGTTTGGTGAATGTTCTCGCATTCTCCTGTTCTCTCGGTTCCTGCTTCATGTATCTCAGTGAGAGCCGTGAAATCAGGAGGATGTAAAGATCTACAGCTAGCTTAGATGCTAATAATGTTGTTGGGATTTGCGTCAGAGCTCCTGAGCTCGGATGTGTGTGTGTGTGTGTGCGTGTGTGTGTGTGTGTGTGTGTGTGTTATGTGTGTAATATACAGTATTTAACCCATATAAAGAATTTTCTGCTTAAGTTCATAATAATAATAATTAAATAAAAACTCCAGAGCAGCACAGGTGTAGAGACAAAACCTGAGAAAAAAAACAAACTGGCTGCCCAACATGATGATGATGATGATGATGATGATGCATTTGTTCTGTTCTCTGATTGGCTCCTGATTGTGCTTTAGTATTGATGTCTAAATGGTGTGTATTTTGTGTATTGGTTTTCACAAGAAAATCAATGTTGCGTAACATCTTTCAGTTTTGGTTCTTTAGGAGATGAAGGTTTTTTT
>NC_139576.1:37761210-37773710 GCF_946808225.1 Silurus aristotelis | reverse complement strand
ACAACACACAACCAAGCACATATCTACCCACAACCACACACATATGCACATATCTCCACACATCCACACACAACTACACAAATATATACATATCTACACACATCCACACACAACCACACACATCTACACAATACTACAGACATATACACAAGAGTACACACATATAAACACATCTACACACAACCAAACACACATCTACACATATCTACACACAACCACACATATCTACACTCATGTAGACAATACTACAGACATATACACAAGACGACACACATATCTACACACAACCACACACATCTACACAAGACTACACACATATACATATATCTACACACATCCACACAATGATACACACATCTACACACAACTACACATATGTAGACAATACTACAGACATCCACACAAGACTACACATATATATATATATATACATATCTACACACATCCACACACATCTACACACAACTACACATATGTAGACAATACTACACACAAATATACATATCTACACACATCCACACACAACCACACACACATCTACACATATCAACACACATATATAAATATCTACACACATCTACACACAACCACACACATCTACATACAACCACACACATCTTCACACAACCACACACATCTACACAATACCATACATGTCTACACACAACCACACACATCTACACACAACCACACACATCTACATATATCTACACACGTCTACACACAACCACACACATCTACACAATACTTTAGACATCTACACAAGACTACACATGTATATACACATCTAAACACAACCAAACACACCTCCACACACATATACACATAACTACACACATCTACACACATCTACATATATCTACACACAACTATAAACAACTTCACACATATATACATATCTTCACACAACCACACATATCTACACAATACTACAGACATATACAAAAGACTACACACATATAAACACATCTACACACAACCAAACACACATCTACACACAACCACACACATCTACACATATCTACAAAAACCACACACATCTACACAAGACTACACACATACACACATATCTACACAAATCCACACAACCACACACACATCTACACCCCCCCACACACAAATCTACACACATATATACACATCTAAACACAACCAAACACACATCCACACACATATACACATATCTACACATAACTACACACATCTACACACATCTACATATATCTACACACAACCACACACAACTTCACACATATATACATATCTCCACTCATCCACACACAACCACACACATCTACACAATACTACAGACATATAAACAAGACTACACACATATATACATAGCTACACACATCCACACACAACCACACATTTTACACACATCCACACACATCTATACAAGACTACACACATATACACATATCTACACACAACCACATACATCTTAACACAACTACACAAGACTAAACACATCTACACACATATACACATATCTACACACAACCACATATATCTACACCCCCCACACAAGTCTACACACATATACACATATCTACACACAACCACACACATTTACACAAATCTATACACAACCACACACATCTTCACACAATCACACACATCTACACAAAACCACACACATCTACACACAACCACACACATCCACACACAACCACACACATCTACACAATACTTTAGACATCTACACAAGACTACACACATATATACACATCTATACACAACCAAACACACATCCACACACACATATACACATATCTACACATAACTACACACATCTACATATATCTACACACAACCACACACAACTTCACACATATATACATATCTCCACTCATCCACACACAACCACACACATCTACACAGTACTACAGACATATAAACAAGAGTACACACATATAAACACATCTACACACAACCACACACATCTACACACAACCACACACATCTACACAAGACTACACACATATACACGTATCTACACACATCCACACAACCATACACACATCTACAAACAACTACACATATGTAGACAATACTACAGACATCCACACAAGACTACACACATATATACATATCTACACACATCCACACACAACCCCACACACATCTACACAATTTTACAGACATATACACAAGACAACACACATATAAACACATCTACACACAACCAGACACACATCCACACACATATAAACATTTACACAAAACCACACACATCTACACGTATCCACACACATCCACACAACCACACACACATCTACACACTACCAATCACATGTGTACACACAACCACACACATCCACACACATCTACACACAACCACACACATCTACACAAGACTATACACATATCTACACACATCTACACAACCATTCACACATCTACACACAACTACACATATGTAGACAATACTACACACAACTACACACACATCTACACACTACCAAACACACGTGTACACACAACCACACACATCTACACACATACACATATCTACACACATCTACACAAGACTATACATATGTAGACAATACTACAGACAGCCACACAAGACAACACACACATATATATATATATATATATATATATATATATATATATATATATATATATATATATATATATATATATATATATATATATATATACACATAATCTACACACATCCAAACACAACCACACACACATCTACACACAAACACTCACATCTACACATATCTACACACATATATACATATCTACACACATCCACACACAACCACACACACATCTATGCAATACTACAGACATATACACAAGACTACACACATATAAACACGTCTACACACAACCAAACACACATCTACACACAACCACACACAGACACATAGCTACACACAACCAAACACACATCTACACACAAGCACACACATCTACACAAAACCACACAAGACTACACACATATACACATATCTACACACAACCACATACATCTTAACACAACTACATAAGACTACACACATCTACACACATATCTACACACAACCACACACACATCTACACACAAACACACACATCTACACAAATCTACACACAACCACACAAATCTTCACACAACCACACACATCTACACACAATCACACACACGTGTACACACAAGCACACACATCTACACACATATACATATATCTACACACAAACACACATTTACACACAGCCACACACATCTATACAAGACTACACACATATACACATATCTACACACAACCACATACATCTTAACACAACTACACAAGACTACACACATCTACACACATATCTACACATAACTACACACATCTACACACATCTACATATATCTACACACAACCACACACAACTTCACACACATATACATATCTTCACACATCCACACAAAACCAAACACACATCTACACAATACTACAGACATATACACAAGACTACACACATATAAACACATCTACACACAACCAAACACACATCTACACACAACCACACACATCTACACATATCTACACACAACCAAACACACATCTACACAAGGCTACACATATCTACACACATCCACACAACCATACACACATCTAAACACAACTACACATAAGTAGACAGTACTACAGACATCCACACAAGAATACACACATATATTAATATCTACACACATCCACACACAACCACACACACATCTACGCAATACTTCAGACATATACACAAGACTACACACATATAAACACATCTACACACAACCAAACACACATCTACACACAACCACACACATACACAAACACATACACATATCTACACATAACTACACACATCTACACAGATCTACATATATCCACACACAACCACACACACATCTACACAATATTACAGACATATACACAAGACTACACACATATAAACACATCTACACACAACCAAACACACATCTACACACAACCACACACATCTACACATATCTACACACAACCAAACACACATCTACACACAACCACACACGTCTACAAACATATAAACATATCTACACAAAACCACACACACATCTACACAAGACTACAAACATATACACATATCTACACACATCCACACAACCACACACAAATATACACACAGCCACACACATCAACACACCACTACACACATCTAGACAATACTACACATCTACACACTACCAAACACACGTGTACACACAAGCACACACATATACACATATCTACACACAACCAAACACACATTTACACACATCCACACACATCTATACAAGACTACACACATATACACACATATACACACAACCACATACATCTTAACACAACTACATAAGACTACACACATCTACACACATCTACACACAATCACACATATCTGCACCCCCCCACACAAGTCTACACACATCTACAGAAGACTACACACATATACACATATCAACACACATCTACACACAACCACACACACATCTACACACAACCACACACATTTATACAAGACTACACACATATACACATTCCTACATACAACCACATACATCTTAACACAACTACAAAAGATGACACACATCTACACACATATACACAATACCACACATATCTACACCCCCACACACACAAGTCTACACACATCTACACAAGACTACACACATATAAACATATCTACACACAACAACACACACATCTACACACAGCCACACACATCTTCACACAACCACACACATCTACACAATACCATCCATGTCTATACACAACCACACACATCTACACACAATCACACACATCAACACACAACCACACACATCTACACATATCTACACACAACCACACATGTCTAGACACAACCACACACATCTACACAATACTACATATCCAAACACACATCCATACACATAACTACACACGTCTACATATATTTACACACAACCACACACAACTTCACACATATATACATATCTTAACACATCCACACACAACCACACACATCTACACAATAATACAGACATATACACAAGACTACACACATATAAACACATCTACACACAGCCAAACACACATCTACACACAACCACACACATCTACACACAACCACACACATCTACACAAGACTACACACATCTACACACAACCACACACATATACACACATATACACACAACCACACATGTCTACACACAGCTACACAAATATACACATATCTACACACAAATCTACACCAAACCACATAAGTCTACACACATCTACACATATCTAAACACATCACACACATCTATACACATCTACACACAATCACACACATCTACACAATGCTTTAGAGAGCTACACAAGACTACAAACATGTATACACATCTGAACACCACCAAACACACAACCACACACATATCTACACATAACTACACACATCTACACATATCTACACACAACCACACATATCTAAACATACCTACACACATCTACACACAACCACACCCATCTACATATCTATACACAATACCACAGACATCTACACAGTACTTCACATGCGAACACATCTACACAATACCACAGACATCTACACAATACTTCACATGCGAACACATCTACACAATACCACACATGCCTACACAAAACTGCACATATCTACACACTACTATACACATCTACACTCATATCTACACAATACTATACTCATCTACCCAACACCACACACATCTACACAACTCCACTTACATCTCCACACATCACAATACCGCAAACCACCACCACCATCTCTTTCGGCTTCTTCCGTTAGGGGGCGCCACAGTGGACCATCCGCATGTTTAATTTGGCACATATTTTTATGCTGGATGCCCTTCCTAACGCAACCCTCCCTATTTATCCGGGCTTGGGACCGGCAGAAAGGCTTGTGCAACCCTAATGGCTGGGGTTGTTTCCCTGACCGGGGCATCACAATACCGCAAACATCTATACAATATCACACACTTCCACACAATACCACACACATCTACACAATACCACACACATCTGCACATAAGACATTTTTATTTATTTATTTTTTAGATTAAATGTCATTTTTGAATAAAATTTGTTTATAATGTAATATTTTGTGTGTGTGTGTGTGTGTGTGTGTGTGTGTGTGTGTGTGTGTGTGTGTGTGTTTTCTTGTTAGAGACCTCATCAAGAAGCTGCTTGTTGTCGATAAAGCGAAGAGACTGGGAAGTTTAAGAGTAAGTCAAAATGTCATAACGTAATATAAACGTTGTTAGCATCATGCTATTAGCATTACAGCCATTGTTAGCATCACAAATTATACTGTTTTCTCGATCATTTATAATATAACAGTTATTTTGTGTATTTAGGCTGAACTTCTTTTTTTCGTTTTACGTTGGAG
The DNA here is from genome assembly GCF_946808225.1 of Silurus aristotelis. Classification (NCBI taxonomy): domain Eukaryota; kingdom Metazoa; phylum Chordata; class Actinopteri; order Siluriformes; family Siluridae; genus Silurus; species Silurus aristotelis. Next base: position 37,767,329 of record NC_139576.1, on the reverse strand, counting down.
ATGACACGGCTAACAAGAAACCATTAGCTAGCTTTACTGGATTAATATTGTTAGCGTTATTAGCCACATTGTGTCCCCACACATCAAGAACTGCAGTAGGAGTGTGTGGTCTGTTCAATACAAACACTAAATAACACAATAAATAAATGTTGGTTTTTTTAGGTTTTGACAGCCATTTTGCTAAGTTTTAATGTCTAAAGGTTGCGTGAAGCTGCATTTACATCCACACACACACACACACACACACACACACACACACACACACATTGCATCGTCTTTGATCTTGTGTTTTCTTTTTTACCGCTTCCCCACCGAGTCTCAGCTCAACTCCACAAGGCTTTACAAGGCTCAGTTTATTGCATCCTGAAAGTCACAAAGGACACAAAATTCAAGGTCAAACTTACCCTATTACCAGAAGTAAAAGTTTTGACCCCCCCCCCCCCCTTATACACAAACACACACACACACACACACACACACACACACACACACACACACATACACACACACACACACACACACACACACACACACACACACACACATTTCCACCCTGACTGATTAACCAGTAGTGAGGTCAAAGATCACAAGATTCTCACCCATGGTCAGTCTTGGTTGCTTCACAGAAGGTTTTTGAACACTATATCAGGGAACTGAAGAGAAAAGGAAAGAAGAAGGGATCGATTCCCTTCATTCAATTATTAAAGAAGTAGATTCTCAGCGACGTCTCGTTTGGACACGTTTCATCCCCCAGTGCGCTGACCTTTAACCTCTCATTCAGGCTACGTTCATGCCTCTAGCTACACTAATTATATACGCTAAATCTACACAATGCTAGTTTGAGCTAGTCGCCACTAGTAAGCTAGTGTTTGAGCTATCTCGGTAACCATGGTAACCTGTAATGCATGTCATCCTGCAATGAATGGGATTATTTTATTTTATTTTATTCAATTTGATTTATTTTGTAGAAGTAAAAAGTCGTATAAAATCAGATCCAACCTTTTAATTTATTACGACACTAAATATTTAAAGGTGAAAGAGAAAGCAGTTCACGAAGACCAGAACATAGACATCTGTATTTGTGTCTGGTCTCAGTAGAAGATTACAGTGCTCAGGATGTGTGTGTGTGTGTGTGTGTGTGTGTGTGTGTGTGTGTGTGTGTGTGTGTGTGTGTGTGTTTGGTGTCAGCTGTGTTAACACAGATTTTTTTTTTGCCCCTTAACAAAGCAGATGGTGTGTATGTATCAGTGTGTGTGTGTGTGTGTGTGTGTGTGTGTGTGTGCGTGTGCGTGTGTGTGCGTGTGTGTGTGCTTGTGCTTGTGCTTGTGCATGGGTGTGGTATGTGAAGAGAATTTTCAGATTGTTCTCAGCTCCATTCATTCATTAGACATGTTTGGGATTTTTGTTTTACATGCAATCTAAATACTATACAATAAAATAAGTAAATAAACAATAAATGTTGATTTATATTTAATGATTTTTTTATATTCATCTGATTTATTCAATGTTGATTTGTGTTCAGGGAGGAGCCGAGGATGTGAAGAGCCACAAATGGTTTCGATCTGTAGATTGGGACATTGTTCCTCAGAGAAAACTCAAGGTATTAATAATAAAGTACAATGGAAAAAAAAAAAAAAAAAAAGAAAAAAAAAAGGTGTGTGTGTGTGTGTATATATATATATATACACACACACACACACACACACACACACACAATCATGATGTTCTCTCATCAGAATCACAAGGTGGTTACCTGGAATGGGTTTCAGGTAACAGGTGCGTCTTATCAAGAGTTTCGTACCTTTTAAATGTGCTTTACAGCATCAGTTCGCTTCTATAGAGGAAAGTGTGAGTACAGAGTCAACATCACTACTAGTGCTGCTACATTATGGAATTATTGAAAGAAACACACAGTTAAGGAAAGAAAAAAGATCCATCAATATGTTAATAACTGAAGGCCAGTCAATCCGAAACATTTCAAGAACTTTAAATGGATCCTCAAGTGCAGTCTCCAAAACCATCAAACGCTACGATGAAACAGGCTCTCATGATGACCATCACAGGAAAGGTCATGAGCTACCTCTGCTGCAGAGGATAAGTGTATTAGAATGACCAGCCTCAGAAACCTTTGATTTACAGCCCACATAAAGGCCTTCATGGTTGAAGTGTGGCAAAGAATCCATTACTTCAGAAAAACAAGCAGAAGAGAATTACTTGGGCCAAGAAACACAAGGAATGGACATTAGATCAGCGGGTAACTGTCCTTTTGGTCCATACTTAGGATTTTTGGTTAAAGTTCTGTGTCTTTGCTGATGACTCTGTTGGTGATTTAGTCTGAATGGGGGTCTCACTTCACCAGCATGGCTACCACAGCATTCTGTAGCGACATGCCATCCGATCTGGGACCATTAATTGTTTTCCAACAGGACAATTACCCCAAACACACCTCTAGGTTCTTTAAGAGCTTTATCTTCAATAGGGGGAGTGAAATGACCTGGTCTTCACAATCAACCCATCTAAAACCTAAAAATATGGGCTGGTATGAGTTAAACCGGAGAGTGAAGGAGAAGCAGCCAACAAGCACTCAACACCTCTGGGAACTCTTTAAGATTGTTACAAAAAAACATTCCAGGTGAGGACCTCAAGATGCTGACAGAATTCCAAGAGTGTGCAAAGCTTCACTTTCTTAGCTACTTTTAGGAATCATTCTGGGTTTTATTCAACACGTTTTTCTTACTACATAATTCCATATTTGTTCCGTTTTCACTATATATATATATATATACAGAGAGAGGGAGAGAGAGAGAGAGAGAGAGAGAGAGAGAGAGAGAGAGAGAGAGAGAGAGGGAGAGAGAGAGATAGAAAGAGAGAGGGAGGGAGAGAGAGAGAGAGGGAGAGAGAGAGACCAGAAGAGGGAGAGAGAGAGAGAGAGAGAGACGGGAAGAGGGGGAGAGAGAGCGAGAGAGAGAGAGAGAGAGAGAGAGAGATAGAAAGAGAGAGGGAGGGAGAGAGAGAGAGCGAGAGAGAGAGAGAGAGAGAGATAGAAAGAGAGAGGGAGGGAGAGAGAGAGACGGGAAAAGGGAGAGAGAGAGAGAGAGAGAGAGAGAGAGAGAGAGAGAGAGAGAGAGATAGAAAGAGAGAGGGAGGGAGAGAGAGAGAGAGAGAGAGAGAGAGAGAGAGAGAGAGAGAGAGAGAGAGATAGAAAGAGAGAGGGAGGGAGGGAGAGAGAGAGACGGGAAAAGGGAGAGAGAGAGAGAGAGAGAGAGAGAGAGAGAGAGAGAGAGAGAGAGAGAGAGAGAGAGATAGAAAGAGAGAGGGAGGGAGGGAGAGAGAGAGAGAGAGAGAGAGAGAGAGAGAGAGAGAGAGAGAGAGAAAGAGAGAGGGAGGGAGAGGAGAGAGACGGGAAAAGGGAGAGAGAGAGAGAGAGAGAGCGAGAGAGAGAGAGAGCGAGAGAGAGAGAGAGAGAGAGAGAGAGAGAAAGAGAGAGGGAGGGAGAGAGAGAGACGGGAAAAGGGAGAGAGAGAGAGAGAGAGAGAGAGAGAGAGAGAGAGAGAGAGAGAGAGAGAGAGAGAGAGAGATTGTGTCTTTTTGAAGAAAAAGAATGATTTACACTGCTATCATTGTGTCACTTCCTCAGACTGAGAAAGAAACCGTTTCCATCCTCAGAGCAGATACCCCATCAGAGCTTCTCAGAGTTGGAGAAAGTGAAACTCTGCTGATCTTCATATTGTTATATTTCTTCATATTATTGCATTTAAACAGCAATTAAAAACGTCACATGATCCTGCTGACATCTGGATCAGGAAATAATTGACAGTCGCTTCCTTCACCCTGCAGTAAAAACCTACACAAATCGTTAATATGTAAAAGATCATGTAGTTAAATTTGAGTTGTGATTTTTCACTTAAAGAAATGAACTGTTACAGAAGTTTGTATTTATTGTGGTGTAAAAGGTTTTATTCCTTTATACATGTATCTTTTTATTTTTTTTATTCTCTCCCATTCAGCCAATTATCATTCCTGAAGTGGCGCATGAGGGAGATCCATCAAATTTCGAAGCTTATCCTGAAGAAAAGCGCAAAAAAGAACCTGCTGTTTCCCCGAGGGACTTGGAAATTTTTAAGAACTTTTGATTACAAACAAACATTCACAATGTTGATACTTATTTATGTGTTTTTTGCATCTTTTCACTAAGGCATGTGATACGATACGATACGATACGATACGTCTCGCAGTGTTGAACACAAGCACACTGTCATTACTGCTGAATATTCCTGAGATCCAGTGAAGAGATCCTGAGTTAGAGTCTGCAGATCCAGTGAAGAGATCCTGAGTTAGAGTCTGCAGATCCAGTGAAGAGATCCTGAGTTAGAGTCTGCAGATCCAGTGAAGAGATCCTGAGTTAGAGTCTGCAGATCCAGTGAAGAGATCCTGAGTTAGAGTCTGCAGATCCAGTGAAGAGATCCTGAGTTAGAGTCTGCAGATCCAGTGAAGGTTGAACATTGTGGCAGATGTGGTCGTCACTCTGATTCAGGAAAAAGTTTCCACGTCTGGACGAACTCCTCATTTCCCACCGCAGCGTATGGATCGTTCTGGATCGTTATTTTGACGTAACGACTTTTCAGATTAAGTTGATTTCTTATTATTTCAGAACATAAGCTTGTTATCGAAACATGGATGTTGAGGATCTCAGAATTTCAACATGTACAGGATATTATGTAGAAACGACGTGTAGCAAAATGACACGTTGACGTTGTTTTTCTCCGACAGTGTCAGTAGTACGCGCATGTCTGTAGGTTGCTAGGATCGTTCGTCATGGTTACAGTTTTGATACAGTACGCTATGATGAGATCCTGGCGAGACGAAACGAGACGTACGCATCAGCACACGTCTGTTTCCACTCGGTCTTGTTCTATGGTGTCATGTGTAATGTAATGTAGCTATAATCTATGCACTTCGTTCGATGTTTTGTTTGTTATGCAAATGCACATAACCTTTATTGCAAGTTATTCCACATGTACCCGACTTTTCTCTGGGAATGATTATGCAAATGATGTTAATGATCTGGACAGATCCATCAGTTTATCTCCGTCTCCATGTGATCGTGTCTCTAGCTGTAGTATGTTTGTGATGCTAATGGAACGTTATAGCTGCTCTCTGTTTGTTTGATGGTATGAGATGCTTGAATATGTAATAAACTTTTTTTTTTGTGATGAGATTCACAATTCCTTGCCTGGGAATCCTGGTTATGTTCTCCTTGGATTGTTTCTAGCCTGCAGGAACCTTTAAGGTCTTTTCCACATGAACATGAAAGGTTTGGGTTTGAAAGTTCTCTTTCTATAGAATGATCCTTTATGGTGATGATGTCATAATAATCATTACATGAATAAGTTCCATCTATCATTTTAAAATGAAGAAAACTCGACTAAGCAGGAGATTTCAGGAGAACCTGCTGAATGATCTCCTCCTCAGCTTTGTGCCTTACCTGAAATGAGAGAGATAAAGTCTACCATAGTGTAGACCTTTAAAATGTTCTTTTCCTTTAATCTCATGTTTCTGTTCGTCTGTCTGTAGCTTTCATTCGCTCCATGTTTTTATCTGTTTTTTTCAGGCTGGAGTCAAAATAATAATAATAATAATTAGAAAAATTATAACCATCCAAAATGTATTTATATAAAATTTTATTGTATTAATTTTATATTATCATTGTTAAAATATTTATAACTCCCTAAACTTATCATGGCCTTCATCACGATCACCAACATCATCACCATCATCACCATCATCATCACCACCATCATCATCACCATCACCACCATCATCACCATCACCACCATCATCACCATTACCACCATCATCATCATTACCATCACCACCATCATCATCATTACCACCATCATCATCATTACCATCACCACCATCATCACCATCACCACCATCCTCATCACCATCACCACCATCATCATCATCATCATCACCACCATCATCATCACCATCACCACCATCATCATCATCATCATCATCATCACCGCCATCATCATCAATACCATCACCACCATCATCACCATCACCACCATCCTCATCATCATCATCACCACCATCATCATCACCATCACCAC
>NC_139576.1:37738710-37758710 GCF_946808225.1 Silurus aristotelis | reverse complement strand
CCTCAACACCAGGAGATGGGACACTTTCATTGATCACCTTTAAACCCACCTGAAAGACGGCCATTATCTCCACATGCTCCTGATTATGGGGAGCTCCGGCGTCTTCAGCCAGACAGACCGGATTTCATTGTCACATGCTGTAGCTGCTGTAGTGTTCTGGTTGAGTGGTGAAGCTCCTCATGATCCAGAACAGAAGCTACAGCTGAAGGGTTTGACAGGGTGTAGATATTTACACCACAGACTGGTAGAAAGATAACTGGATGAGAAGCAGACTTATGGTTTCCTGAGGACTTCGTCTCCATTATAACAGCACAGGAGCAGAACTTTCACTCAGCTCTGTGTGTTTACTGAGGTTTCAGCAGTGGTGATGAAGAACACAAAGCGTGTAGTCGAGTTAAAGTAAAGTAAAAGTGTCCATTTAAACTTTCTCTTCAGTAAAAGTACAAAAGTTCTGAATCTAATTATGAGGGAGACTTTGGGTCGTGGTGTGGTTCATTCTGACGTCCTTCAAACCTGAAGCTCCATCACTAGTCTGTTTAGCACAAACATCCAGTTCAGCATCAGTTCAACATCAGCAGAACATTTAGAGAGGAAGAAATGATGAAGAAACTCCAGACTCGAACTCGACACCACACACGTGACCTCATTTACACGTTTTTACTGAAGTAGATGAAAAGAAGGTTTTGTGTTCATGATCATTATAATAGAAATCAATCAGTGTTTGAGTCTTCAATCTCATTCTATTAATAGATCAGTGTGCTGAGAGTCACATTCGAGTCTTTCCACAGAAACTGAGGTGATTAAGTGAAGAATCTTGTGATAAAAATGATCATAAGAACATTAAGTATCCAGAGCACTAGGATTTATTAAATACATTTGAAGGCAAAAACTTTTGTACTTTTACTTACAGAAGATTTAAAAGGAAACTTTTACTTTTACTGGAGTCACATTTTACTGTGTGTATTTTACTTAAGTACATGCTTTGTGTGTGTGTGTGTGTGTGTGTGTGTGTGTGTGTGTGTGTGTGTGTGTGTGTGTGTGTGTGTGTGTGTGTTCTCTTTCCATTCCTTAAGACCAAAAACATCTTTTTATTCTTTAATTCCTCATGAGTTTTGCTTTGTGAATGTTAGTGACATACCAGAAGCTCAGGGTCCGTCCTTACACCAACATGAGGAAAGAAAACACACACACACACACACACACACACACACACACACACACACACACACACACACACACACACAGAGGATGAAGTTACTGAGAGTTCAGTGTCCACTTGTGAACTAAAGGAAAACGTCCACTTTTCATCAACACCAGAAATAAATATATAATTATTATTTATTATATGAGTTAATAAAAGTGAACAAGGACTACGTTTCCCATGAGCCCCTGCACCAGATGCCCCATATCACCCGTTTTTTATGTAGACTGGTAATTAACACAGGTATTTCATCTCCTGGGTCACGGCAGTGTTTATTCTCATTGTGTTTTTGTACGTTGTGTAGTTTTGTTCACGCTCAGCTCTCAGTTCATGTGTTTATTTGCTTTAGGTTTTTTTACTCTGTTAATAAACATGCAAATTTTCTCTTTATGATGTAACACTGCTCTTAAAGTTTCTGTCCAGATGTTTTGTATTATTGTATTTAACAGATCTAAAAATGAAGATTTAAACACGTCCTCATGAGTTTTATTGGATAGGAAGCGCTTTATGCCGTGCGCCACTCAGATCTCCAACGCCGTAAACAGGTCTATTTTTCTTTTCTCTTTCTTTAGTTCTGGTTAAGACCGGGTTTAGATCGGGTTTGGATCAGTTCCTGGTCCTGTGGTATTCAAGTTTATGATGCAAGTTGCCAATTTTGGTGTGACGTCACTGTGAAATTGGGATCTGGAGAGCTTTCATGGCTGTTTCAGGAGTCTCACAGCAGAACATTGCAGAACATTTACACACTCTCGACATGCAAATGGACTTTCTTTTCAGAGGAGCATGAAGCCTAAGCTATCCTTCTAAAATAATAATAATTATAGTTAATGATATTTATTGTTAAATAATAATAATAGTTTCTAATTGTGTATATTAGAAACGAGTCCTGAGGCTGGTCACGGTTCCTCTCCGGTTCCTGAGGTCTCGGATTCCACAATAACACATAATGAATGTACTAATGGTGTGAGAGATGTGTAGAACACTATAATAAACACACAGCATTACAGCAGGACCTTCTGATTGGGAAAACAGTCTGGGAATCTGGCATCAGCTCCGGAATGCTGTTTGGGTTTGTCTCTGTCTCCTGTCCCTCATTCTGAGATGCTCTGTTGTAGGTTCCTTTGGTGGAACTTTGTAAATTCAAACTTTAAAGCCATTTTTAACAATAAATTGTACCTACTGCACTTTTAATGCACATTTGTCCCATTGAGACGTGTAATCACAGTCTGGTTCTTCTCTGAGGAATGTGTTCTAAACCCTGTGAGATGGTTTTCATCGTAAAATGGTTTCTTTTGACTTGCGCCACAACAATTCCAACTATTTACATCTTTTTATTTTGGTGTTTTTTATTTTTAGCTGCTAGAACAGTTGTTCGGTTGGAACTCAGAGCTGCACAGCTGAAACAATCAGCACTGGATCCCTGATCCCTAAACCCTAAACCCTAAACCCTGATCCCTGACCTGATCAATCCACAAGATCCTTTTCTTCCTCATACATAAATTACACACATTTACTTTCGCATTTATAGCATTCAGCAGAAGACTTTTATCCCTATCCAGAGCAGCATGGGCCTGGCTCGAGGGCCCAACAGTGCAGCTTGTGGTTCTGGATGAAAATGAGGAACAGAATGAAGGAACATGGCATCAGTGTCATAACCTGGTGGAATAACTGCTCAAACACGCAGCGAGTCACCAATCAGGATCGAGTTCACGCTCTGTTTTACACGTGTTCTGATCTGCGCTCGGTGCATCTACTGATCACCAACATACAGTTCAGCATCAGTTCAACATCAAGCAGAACATTTAGAGAGGAATAAATAATGAAGAAACTCCAGAGGAGAAGAGAATTAAAGAATCTTGTGATAAAAATGACAATAGGAACATTAATAATAATAATAATAATAATAATAATAATAATAATAATAATAATAATAAATCACAGAACTGCAGATACTCAGTACATTTAAAAGCAAAATCTTTTGTAATTTTACTGAAGTGAAAGTTGAAAGTTTATCTCTAATTCATCAGTAATGACATGTAGCACACACTGAACACGTCCTGCTGAGAACATGCAGGAGAACATTAATATAAACCTTCACTACTAATCAACACCTTCTGACCAATCACAATCCAGAACTCAGATTATATAGAATAACTGTGGAATATTTAGTTTGTGTATTAAATGTGTTTGAGTGTTTGAGAAGGAGCAGATGGACACCTTCATCATTGCTCCTCCTCCTTTTGCTTTTCTCTTCTTTCCTTTTTTTTCTCCAGCTCGGTGCGAAGCAGCTGCAGGTCTCCTCAAGTCTCAGGCAGAGTTCCTCGGAGCAGGCGCGCGCGGCGATCACGCGTCGGAACGGACAGACGCACGCGCGCCCCTGTGCCGTCTCAGCGCGCGCGAGCCCCTCCGTCCACGGCTCAGTCCACGCACGCGCTCCAGGACAACTTCTGCGGAGTCTGATCTCATCTGATCAAAGTGATCTCTTTATAGCTTTATAGACTTTTCCCTTTTATTACGTCTGTGAATTCTCCGAGCAGTGATACACACACACACACACACACACACACACGCCACACGCACACACGCCACACGCACACACGTCGCTCTGACACTGTGAGGAGTACAGCTTTATGAGTTTATTATAAATGTCTGCTGCAGGACAATAGAATAGAGGAGCGAGACAGAGGATGAGTGAAAGAGTGTGGGATCATGAAGAAGTTCAGCTCTAACTGTGAACAGCAGAACTGATTCACTGCATCAGCATACAGGTACATTACTCTTAATCTGTCTGTCTGTCTGTCTGTCTGTCTGTCTGTCTGTCTGAGTAGGTGAGTAAGTTTCAGGTTTATCGATTGACCAATTAAAACTCTGATTAGACTTGTGTGATTGAACTTGTGTGATTGGACTTGTGTGATTGGACTTGTGTGATTAGACTTGTGTTATAGACTTGTGTGATTGGATTTGTCTGATTAGACTTGTGTGATTGGACTTGTGTTATTAGACTTGTGTGATTGGATTTGTCTGATTAGACTTGTGTGATTGGCTTGTGTGATTGGACTTGTGTGATTGAACTTGTGTGATTAGACTTGTGTGATTGGACTTGTGTGATTAGACTTGTGTGATTGGACTTGTGTGATTAGACTTGTGTGATTAGATTTGTGTGATTGGACTTGTGTAATTAGACTTGTGTGATTAGATTTGTGTGATTGGACTTGTGTGATTAGACTTGTGTGATTAGACTTGTGTAATTGGCTTGATTGCTCTTGATGTTGATGTTGATGTTTATCCTCATGACTGCTTTATGATCCTGCTGAAAGTGAACATTAGAGAATAATACTGAAGTGTAACTCAGGGAGTCTGGAACAGTGTTTATGTAGATTATATGTGTTACAGTAACATCCACATGAACATAAACACCAGAACCAAAGGTTTCATCACCAGGAGCATCACACTGCCTCCAGGGTTGGGCATCAAAGCTCCATCAAAATATATCTTAAAATAAAATACCAAATCTCTTAACTTCAAATGCATCTGTATTTCTGTAGTTAAAAATACTAATAAATACTTTTACAAGGAATGAATTTTCTTCGTAATCCTTCCATCACTCGTCTGTTTGATCTGTTCTTCAACATCACAGCGACTCGGTTGATTCAGAGAACAATGTTTGATAGCAGCAGCTTTTCTCAGGCGGAGTCACGTAATAAATCTGACACATGCGACCAGTTAACAGATCAAATCTTCACATAAACATCCCAGTGATCAACATATACAACATCTCCACATGAAGGTCTGTTTTAAAGAGTTTCATGTTGAACAGTTTGTAAAAGACTCATTATTGTATCCTAATTGAGTGACTTGGTGTTTGGTGAAGAAGAGCTGCTTCACATCAGTAACACTGAGTCTGAACAAACATCTCATTCAGAAGAAGACGACTGAAGGAACCTGCATTCACCTGTAGCAACTCGTTTCTAACCAATTATTCATTTGATTGTTAATGATGAATATAATAATATATTATGTGTCAGCAGTCGTTCATGCGGTGGTCTGCAACATCATGATCTACTAAACAATATTCAGTAATTAAATATTTATTTATTAATCATTGGACACGTATCTAAAATCTGGCAGCCTGCAGGTTTCTGACCTTCACCACCTTCTTCTATATGGATCAATTTTCTGTTCTGATCTCAACAAGTCTGAGCAAAATACTGAGCAGGAACCAATCAGAGGCCTCATTTTTATGATGTCATCATGTAGAAATTCTTACAAAGTATTTTACAGTCTTTTAAAACACCAAAATATTTAGATACAAAACATGAAGTTATTTTCATCAACACTTAAATATAAATGATTGAATCCTGTTTTATATTGAAATACATCATAAATCCTGCACATCCCTGACTGCCTCCACCGGCTGGACTTCTTCTGCTTCCCCTCACAGTGTTCCACATGAAGTCCTCAGAGGGACGGAGGAGGAGGATGGAGGTCCTGAGATGGAGTGTGTTGGTGACTCTGACGTTACTCCTCGTGTTTCCCGATGCTGCCGTGCCGTGTCCTCATCCCTGCACCTGCTACGTTCCTTCTGAAGTTCACTGCACCTTCCGCTCTCTCACCCTCGTCCCCTCGGGAATACACAGGGCAGTTCAGCGCATGAATCTCGGGTAAGTGCGGTGCAACAGTGACGAGTCCCTCTGAGGAACAAAAGAAGAAAAGCATTGATGGTGTGCAGATTCAGGAGACTGATCCAGGACCAGGGGGTCTGCTAGAGACCAGCGTCGTATAGAGTAACATTTAACCACTGATTCATTTCCTCTAAACGTACGACTCGATGTGGTTTATTCTTCTCATACAACAGCAATTTATAATTTATCATCTAGCAAAAGATGCCATGTTGTGCTTTTTATCCATTTTAAGTTACATTTAATATTGTAGCATGACCAAAAGACCTCCGACAAAGTTCTACAGTTATAAAGTTGATTAAAGTTGCAAATAAATTTTCTAATAAAAAAATGTCTATAATAATAATAATAATAATAATAATAATAATAATAATAATAATAATAAGCCTAGAGTAACCCTAGTTGAGCGCCACCTATGATGCAGGCAGAGTAACTACACTTAGAGAAGGCTGCTGTTCTGGATGAAGTGTGTAAGATGGAAGTGCGATTGTTACTGTGTTGTGTATTTAATTTCACTAAAGGTTTTCCTACACTGTGTTGTGTTTGTGTTAACAGGTTTAACAGCATCCTTCGACTTGATCAGGAATCTTTAGCAGAACTCAGGAAACTGGAGCTTCTGATGATGCACGGGAACAACATCCATCAAATCCCCGACGGAGTTTTTCGAGACCTGATTTCGTTACAGGTGAACGTTTAGTTTTTTAGTTTGTTCATTGAAAAGAGATTTTTATAAAATGAGATCATTCTGAAAAGTTAGTTTCCGGTTGATTTTTTCATTTGTTTTCTCTACACATGATTTTGAAACAATACGTTTGTTATTATTAAAATTATTATTATTATTATTTTATCTTATGATTCTTTGAGATATTATTATTTTGTGATTTTTAAAATGATTTCTTTTTAAGCACATTTTTAAATCTGATCATTTGAAGGATTTATATTTATTTTCACATGATTTTTGACATAATTATTAATTAAATAGTTTTTTTCTTTGATCTTTTCTTCTAAACACTGGATTAAATAAACATGGTGCACGATTTATTGCTGATGTCGAATGATCACACTTCAGAAACATCACAAGCTCATGTGGAATATTTGGTGTTTTTTCTGTAAGTGAACAGATAATAATAATAATAATAACTCAAGATTAAGTTATTATAGATTTCTGACTTCAGGTCATGAATCACAGAGAAGGATGCAGTTAATGTTTGAAGGGGAAAAAGTCATGGACAGGAAAACTGATCCTTATAAATCCTCATGGAACCAAATCCTGTCTGAATCTGAGAAAATGTGATTAGATCATTTTTCACTTCTAATCATCATCACTGCCTAAAAATCCCCCTGAATATTTCTTGCAGATCCTGAAAATGAGTTATAATAAAGTGAAAGTGATCACAGGATACAGTCTGTCTGGTCTCACGCACCTCATAAGGCTGCACCTGGACAACAACCACATCGAATTTATCCATCCTGATGCCTTCAGAGGGATGACATCACTCCGTCTGCTTCATCTCGAAGGGAACCGTCTGCAGAAGCTTCATCCTTCTACCTTTAGCACATTCTCCTTGTTAAATCATTTCCCTGTGTCCACCATCAAACACCTGTACCTGGCGGACAATTATCTAACGTCCCTGCCGAGAGAAATGCTGAGAAACATGCCTCATCTGGAGAACCTTTTTCTGTATGGAAACCCCTGGACCTGCGACTGTAGGCTGGACTGGCTCCAGGATTGGACGACTCGCCATTCAGGTGAAGTGAAAAAAAAGAGCAATTCTTATATTCCATATAAAAATATATATAATATATGAACTGCATCCAGGAAGTCTTTTTTGAAATGTATTTTCAGGTGTGATGAAATGCAAGAGGGATAAAGCGCATGCTAAAGTTCAGGTGTGTCCAGTGTGTTCCTCACCACAGCATCTGAGAGGAAAACAAATATCTGAACCCGGTGTGGATTTCCGATGCACTGGACCGGTTATTAGCAACTCTCCAGAAAAGGACATTTCTCATGAGGAACCCCTCAGCGAGCTTCTTTCTCTGGAAGACTTCAAGCCACCGCTAGGAAACATCACGCTGAACCTGTCAGATGAACATGGAACCACTGTGGATTTGACATGCCAGGTTGTACTGCCGAGGGAGTCTGCAGAAATCAGGTGGAATTACACTGAGAGTTTGCAGATCGCTGCTAACATGACTCTCTCTGTGGACCTTGAATGCCCAATGGACAGGGAGAAGTATACCAACTTATGGAGACTGCTTGCATACTACAGCGAGGTCGTTCTGCACCTGCGCAGGGAGATCATGTTAAGTAAAGAGCCTGAACTGAGCTACAGATACAAACAGGACATCGAGAGAGACGCACACTATTACACAGGAGTCCGAGCGAATGTTCTCTCACATCCATCCTGGCTCATGCAGTCATTCGTGAACATACAGCTGAACAGGCCCTACTCCACCTTCAAGACTGTGAAGCTTATTTTTACAACTCAGATGTCTTCCACCACAGATAGTGAGCAGGCAAGGTGGCAGAAGAGATCGTGGGTTATGATCAAACACAACAATGCCACCCAGACGACCTTTAGTTTAGTGGTGGGTGGTATGATCGAGATGGACTGCAAAGTAGTGAGTTCTGGAGCTCCGAGCATTCACTGGATGTTACCGGATGGCTCGAAGGTCAGGGCATCCTCCAGTAGCACAAACAACCATCGGTCTGTTTTAAGTACAGGAAAACTTCTTATCAAAGCAGTGGATCATTCAAACTCCGGGGTATATTACTGTATTGCTGAAGTTCTGGGAGACGTAGATGTTCTTCCGTTTCGTTTATCAGTTGTTGAATCCTCCAGACCCCTCGCAGATGCAAAGGTCATGATTGCAAGTTTCGAGAAGTTTGCTGGGGAATCTGTTTATTTGCCTTGCAAAACCACAGCATCACCAGATGCCGATGTGAACTGGATTTTTCCAGATGACAGTATAATGAGCGCCAACACAAACTCTTCTAAAGGTTTTATCTTCTCTAATGGAACGCTCTTCATTCCTCAGTGCAGACCTGATGATAATGGAAATTACAAATGTGTGGCACTGAATCAGCATGGTGAGGACACCATTTCTGCAAAGCTCACTGTTACGAGACGGCAAGGAACGCAGCCTCTCCGACGGTATCCCATGAGGCCTCTGTCTGCGGCCGGTGTCTCCACAAAGGTTAGCCCATTTTTAGAAGATACGGAGGAGTCATCAGGTGATGATACTGACCAAAAGAGAATGCTGTCAAATAGACGGTTTACGAATCAAAAGAGGGGACCACAGTGGAGGTCCAGAGTATATCAAGGGCGGAATTTGCAGAGACATTTTCCAGGCCACAGGAAGCCAATTAAGAAAGTTTTAAATGGACAACAAAGGAAAGATGTTTTTGTGAACAGAAGAAAAATAAACAAATCGAAGAGCAAAATTGATCCACAGAGATGGGCTGATCTTTTGGCCAAAATCCGTGAGAAAAAAGTTCAAAATACCACAACAATGAGCTCTTACCCAGGTTTTACAGTAGAAAGGGTTCAGACTGTAGGTCCAGAATCTCACAATAACATAGAGGGATCTTCTCCAGATGATTTGTACCTACTGAAGGAAGAGTCAAATGTCATTATCACGTCTGAAAATCATAATATCCTCACAGTCACATCTCCTTCACTGCTGCACCAAATAACTCCTCCTGAATCAAGCGTTAGATCAGATGAAGTGACAGTGAGACCTGCAAAATCCACAGCTGTACCTAATTATCTTATCACTGAGATAAATATCCTGGAGAGAAACCATTTAAATGCTTTAACTACCAGCGCTTCATATCAAGAAGAAAGACAACAAAACTATTTGGAAAATAGTCCAGCTGCTCCCAATTTCGAGTTAAAGAACGAGCTAGGAATCTCACTGATGTCTACTGATCTCGACGAATCCTATCCAACAAGTGAAAAAGATGGTGCACAGTGGATTATAAACAGTACAGTAGAGACTACCAAAAACATTTCAGATAACGTTATAAAGCAGAGAGCTCCTTCTCGTCCATATACCAGAACCCTATGGAACTCCAGGAGGCGGTTTGGAAACAGGGGACGAATCAACCGATTAAGACTAAGGCCATCTTCGCCCCTAATCACTAACAGATCACAGTTATTTACAACACCCAAGACCACTGGAACACCCAACCAATCAATCACTGCAACAACATCTGCCACATTAACAGCAGGAACATCTGCCTATTCCACTGCTGCATCCATTACTTCTTCCCAATACCTGAAATCCCTAAGAGACAACAATCGTAATGATCATTATCAAACAAACATCTTGCTGTTAGCAGACCAAATTAATCCACTTGACAACAAATTGGAGAGTGAATTTTCCACACTCCAGACTACCGAACCAAGTCAAAGTGTCCAATATGGATTACACCACGCACTCCACGTTACACCAGCAGGAATGACTGTGATCACATCTCAGACAGCAAATAAAGACACAACCAAAGAGAGTTGGCAAAACATGCAGACATTCTCTAAAGAGCTCTGGATAAATTACCACGTTGCTTTTACGGCTCAGCCAGAAGCAGATTATGAAACTCTTGCAGCGACTCAAGGGGAGTTCATGACCAGACATTCAGCCCTAAAACCATCTCAGATGTCTGTCACTGAAGATGACATGAGTCCTGACTCCAGTAGTCTGCACAACCTCAAGTCTACACAGCAATCTGTCAAACCTGTAACTGCCCCAGTCAAACCATTTCCACCCACAGTTACACTTCCACATGAAGGCACTTCTAAAGCCGGAGATTTTCTAAAGAATTCTTTTTCTGATTCTTCCATGAAATTTAACCAAACTGGGTTTAAAACCACAACCCTCCAGCCTGTTCTGGAGAAATACGATTCTGTTTCTCCCATTAGGATTCCAGGCCCAGAGGTGGGAGATGCAGAGTTGCTGTCACCGAACACAAGCAAGACTTTTAGTATTATTTCAACAACATCTGTGTCAACAATGACACCACCAACCTCTAAATCCGATAGTCTAATAACAGCAAAACTTCTCACAACAGCAACAACAACGACCACAACACCCTCAATAACAACCACAGAGTCTGGATTTAATGCTCCAATTACAACCACTGGTTTAGAAAAAACAACGTCTTTAAAGCACAGTATTCCGACAGCAGATAACAGAATTCCATTTCACTCAAAAAATCCCCCAACAAACCACATTCCTAATCTGAATCATGGAAGAACCTTTCTGCATAAGTTTCCCAATCAGAGACACCCATTTATCATTCAGAAAACACCTTCAGATACGAATCCATCAGTGGACATCAGAGCAGTTGGAACAATTACATCAAGATCAACACCTATAACTTTTACAACCTTCACTCAGACCACAATTACAACTCCAACACCATCTGCAAAGTCTGTTAGCAGAATGCAGACAGGTGTACACACTCCTCACCAGCACACTGGCAGGAATGACGCTCTTCCTCAGCCACCATATGTTCCTGTACTGAGAGCAAAGCCCAGAATCACCAGCGCTAATCTCACCACAGTCGCTGTGAATGCTGAAACAGATGTGCAGTTTCCGTGCAATTCTGTGGGGGAACCTAAACCTTTTCTTACCTGGACCAAAATCTCTACAGGTACAAATAAACACACATCAATACTAATTTCTTCAGCATTTTAATAAAGTATAAACAATGTATTGATTACTATCATTTAAATGACTTATTTTGGGTCTGTTGGTCCGTCTTTCAGAAGTAAACCTATTTTTTTATTAACAGTATATTTCATGCTGAGCCACAGCTGGACACAAGCCATGGAGACTTGCGTCTGCATAAAAAGCAGAAGCCATTAATATTCTCTACTGGCCCATGATGTCCAAAGAACATGTGTTCACCTTGTGTTTCTTCATAGTGACACAGAGAGAATCCCAGAACGACTCGTTTGGGACAGTTATTTAGTGTTACACATGCAGTGTTTTACAGAACCTGATTGCTTCAACAGATTACTTCCATATTGATGGACATGAGGTCTTCTTCTTTTTCTATTTCTGATTTTTAGGGGCTCTTATGTCAGCAAATACCAGGATCCAGCGATTTGAGGTCCAACCCAATGGAACGTTGGTCATCCGCAATGTTCAGCTCCAGGATCATGGCCAGTATCTCTGCACTGCTCTGACTCAATATGGTACTGATAGGATGGTAGTTACCTTGATAGTTCTAACACAAATACCAAAAATCCTGCTCCCATTGCAACATGATATGATGGTGTACATGGGGGACCATGTCAACCTCGAGTGTCAAGCACGAGGTCTTCCACATCCGAAGATAAGCTGGGTGCTTCCTAACCAGACAGTGGTGCAAGCAGTTAGCCGTAGGGAGCAAAGGCTGATGCTGTTTAGCAATGGCACACTGCATATGAAGCAGACTAGCTATCTAGACACTGGAATCTATAAATGCATTGCCAGTAACGTGGCTGGAGCTGCAGCGATATCGATCCGCCTCCACGTCACTGCCCTTCCACCGATAATCCAGCAACGACGACAGGAGAACCAAACCGTTTCTGAGGGTAAGACCCTGTACATCCACTGCAGTGCTAAAGGAGCCCCATATCCAGTAATCCGCTGGATCACCTTTGCTGGCATGCAAATCCGCCCTTCCCAGTACATCAATGGAAATATCTTTGTATTTCCCAATGGGACGCTATACATCCGTAACCCTACAGAAAAAGACTCCGGTACCTACGAGTGTGTTGCTGTAAATGCCGTAGGTGTGGCTAAGAGGAGTGTGAATGTGAAAGTGAAGCGGATTTTCTCTACAGCTAAAATCACCTTTACATCACCTCTAAGTACTGATGTCAGTTATGGCAGCTATCTGAAGTTAGACTGCAATGCTTCAGGAAGCCCTGAACCCAAAATCGTGTGGAAAACACCAGCCAAAAAACTCGTAGATGCACATTTCAGGTACGTCATTGAGATGAGCGTGTGACTATGAATTCATGTTTACAGGTGACAAAGTGACAGACACATATTTATGTTCTGTTTGTGCAATGAAGCAAAAGTATGACTTTCTCAATTTTGTGCAAAGTATGTATAATGTAATCGAGCAACAAATCCGCTTGGTGTGTATAAGTTTTATAGAGTGTGTGGTCCAGCATTCCTTCAGTTCCCACTCGCAACTTTAGTTTACGATGAGTTCCTAATTGTTGTTAGATTCAAAAACTGTTAGTAGACAGAAGCTTTGCTAATTTCCCAAAATTTGATTGTTTATTTAATTTGTGTTTATACAGTTAATAATTGCTGTAGAATGTTGTTTTAGAGGGAAATTTGTTGTTGATTTGTTGTTGATCGGTTTAAATGAACTATTGCAAACTAGTGGCACTAAACCTACAGTGGAAGAACCAGGTTCTGCTCATTTTTGGTGGATGTTTCAAGTGCACAGAGATCGTCGTTTAATCCAGTGATATTTACCTTGGGTCAGTGCAGTGTCATCGATGTAGATGACAGAAGTTGTAGAAGATTTTGCACACAGATTAAAGAGTTACAATTACAGGTTCCCGATGTGATGAGCAGATTTTGGAGCTCAATGCACCATCTGTTGCAGATTACAGAGAAAACGCCCCCATCTTTGCTCTAGACAGCTGACTAAGTAGTCTAGTCCAAGCTCATAATTCCTGGAGTTATGTTCAGATTTGAACAGAGTGCACGAGTTCGTCCAGGTTTCAGTGAAGGGGATCGAAAGAAGATTTAATGTGTATCAGTTGAACAACAAAACTCATCAATAATTTCAACAATCCATAAATTGTGCATCAGATGTTTCCTTAAACAGAACCTCACACACTTGTTAGCTCGCTAGCTTCACAGAGAGACCGAGGCAAAGATAACATCAGTTATATAAGTCTGAAAGATAAACGATAAGCCACATTTAATCTTTGACACTGCCCCTGAAACATGGTTGGGATTCTCCAGACTTCTCTACTCATTTATGTGCTACTGTGTTTGGAGCGTTATTTAGTGAGCTTGAGGTAACGGGTCCTAAAGATACACTATTGATAGGTTTTGTTTTCAGTATATTATTCTTGTTCTTTGAATTCTAACACAAACTAGCACTTGAATAAAAACAGTAGAGCTGTGAAGTCTGTTTTCGGTCTGTCAGCAGCTGAGCGTATCGTTCACACGTTTGGCCAGGAAGCAGGAAGTGAGCGATTTTGGATTTAGGTCAGTGGGAAATTAACATCTGCGTATTTTCACATTATATGATATGATGTACATTACATATCGAGATTACAATCTGAAGTATGTAGATCAGCGAATAAAACTGGCATACGTAAAAAAAATATATATATATATATATTCTTTCCATTAACAAATCTGCATCTAACTGACCTCAACATGTTTGGCAAAAGGTCTGATCTTTTGTTTTTCCAAGTGAGGCAAAAATGATGTCTAATTAACCCATGAAGAACTGTTCAGAAATTAAGCAAAAGAGAGTCTTACTGAGGTATGCTAGTTGTTAAAGCTTGACGTGGGCTTGACTTCAGTGTGTGCTGCGCTGACTGATGGCCGATGCTGGTCTTTTCTCAAAGACCAATGTTTCATCTGTGGTTTTGTTAAAGCCCATGTGATTTTAGGTTGGAGGACAGAAGAAACTTAGAGAATAAAATCTCATGCTGTTTTGAAGTAGTAGTAGACATTTACATGACTCTAAAGTGGTTTTAAAAAGTTTCCAGACTCGCTCAGTTTTACAAGTTTACTTTATTTATCTACGTTTCCACATGATCACCTACAAAATAGTCCCCTTGCACAGCAATACCGCGTTCTTCTGAAATGTGTCCTGGAAATCCTTGCAGTGTCGCCATATGTCAAACGTCTCTTCGGCAGATTTGCCCAGTTTCACGCAGAATGTCACCTTTGCTCTTTCTTTTAAAATGCTGTCCGTGATGAAATTGTAGACGTGGAAAATGCATGTGGGTCAGAACAGCACCAGTTACACCATTAGCCTCTAAACTTCATGATATCACTTCATAGTCACACTTTTATTCACACCATACCATTACTCACTAATCATTATTACACTTTAAAAGAATCTGATGTTTCCTTTCTTTCTTCTTTCCAGCGTCGATCAGAGAATAAAAGTCTTCAGTAATGGCAGTCTCATTATTAAATCAGTAACAGAAAAGGACCATGGAGACTACCTCTGTCTGGCCAGAAATAAAGACGGAGATGATTTTGTTCTCCTGAAAGTGAATGTCCGAATGAAAGCCGCCAAAATCGAGCAGAAAGAGTTAAATAATCACAAAATTCTTTACGGAGGAGATCTAAAGGTGGACTGTGTGGCATCAGGTATCCCCAACCCTGAGATCAAATGGAGTCTTCCAGATGGCACCATGGTTAACAGTGTCATTCAGTCCGATGGCAGCGGAGGGCGCACGAGGAGGTACGTCGTGTTTGACAACGGAACCCTGTATTTCAATGATGTGGGTATGAAGGAGGAAGGAGATTATACATGCTATGCTGAGAATCAGATTGGCAAAGATGAAATGAAGATCCATATTAGAGTTGTGGCTGCTGCACCGACTATACACAACAGCACTTTTGAGGTGATCAGAGTGCCCCATGGGGAAACGGTATCACTTACTTGTCAGGCAAAAGGACAACCTTCACCAACAATAACATGGTTTACCCCAAACAACCACATCGTAACTCTACTAGCATCAAATAAATACCGTCTTATCACAGATGGGAGTCTTGAAATCCACAATGTCCACCGTTTGGACAGTGGAAACTACACATGCTTGGCTAAAAATACAGCTGGTTTGGACAAGAAGGTGGTTAGCGTGCACGTTGTGACTTCAGTGCCCATCATTAATGGAGCAAAACTTCCCATGACGAGAGCAGAAGAGACTGCTGAGAAGGACCAGCGAGTTCTCCTGCACTGCAAAGCTGAAGGAACACCGTATCCACAAGTCATGTGGATAATGCCTAAGAATGTTGTGCTTCCAGCTCCCTACTACAGCGACAGGGTCGTGGTCCATCGCAATGGTACTCTTGATATCCGCAACTTGCACAAGAGTGACTCTGCTCAGCTGCTCTGTGTAGCTCGCAATGAGGCAGGTGAGGCCAGACTGCAGGTACAGCTTCATGTTACAGAGCAGGCTGAGAAACCAAAGCTCAAAAGCATAGCCACAGAGACAGTCCAAATCACCAGCGGAGTTTCTGTGATCCTTAACTGCTCCATGGAGGGAAAGCCCCATCCTGAAATCACTTGGTTCCTTCCCAATGGAACAATCCTATCGAGCGGAACTAGCAGTTTCCATTTCGAACATCTCCCTGATGGCGCTTTGGTCATTAGAGAGCCTTCTGATTCAGAAGCAGGGATTTACCGCTGTGTAGGACGTAACCGTGCAGGTTCAGTTGAGAGGACAGTGACTCTGGAGTCCAACCAGAAACCCATCATCCAAAGCAAATACAGCTCATTGGTCAGCATTATCAATGGTGAGAACCTTCAGCTGAACTGTCTGTCAAGCGGAAACCCAAATCCCAAGCTTACCTGGACTCTACCAAATGGAGAAATCCTCGCTAGGCCGTGGAGAACGGGAAGACATGTCATTTTTAACAATGGCACCTTAACAGTCCAGCAGGCTTCAGTCTACGATAGGGGAACATACCGCTGTAATTCTGCCAACGAGCACGGAGTCTCGTCCATGACCGTTGCGGTGATCGTGATCGCATATCCACCGCGCATTACCTCCGGACCTTCTGCAGTCACTTATAGTAGATCAGGACATGCGATCAAGCTTGACTGTTTGGCCATCGGAATCCCAAAGCCAGAGATAGTTTGGGAAATGCCTGATAAAACCCAGCTCAAGTCAGGCCCCCATATACGACTTTACGGCAACAGGTACATTCACCCACAGGGTTCTCTGGTCATCCAGAACCCAACAAGCAGAGATAACGGCTTCTATAAATGCACGGCCAAAAACGTGATTGGCAGTGACATCAGAGAGACCTACGTTTATGTGTTTTGATAAAAAAATATGAAAGGCATATCTACACGCCTTGAAGAACTGCAGTGCAGAGAATACTGTTAATTTTAATTTACTGTTAAATACTATTCTGTAAATACAGCATTAAAGCTAATCATATGAATGGATATGATACAGAAACTGCTGCTTTCTGGATGCTTTGAGGAACCTAATGGTGTTTGGTTTAGATTTTAATAGTGGGCTCCAGGGACTTGGTGATACGGTCTGCAGTTCTCTCTCTCTGCTGCGGTGGTGGAAAATTGCAGTTCTCAAATTAATATTGAGTCTTTTTATAATAATAACAAAACTATTTTGAGAATTTTTATTGAATAAAAAAGTTTGGAATAAAAAGTAACCCCCACTTTTTTTTTTTTATTATTTTAATTATACACTCAAATGTGTTATCAGGGAGTTTATAAAACAACAGCATTCTAATATAACTACACTATATTTTATTTTTAAGGACCAGGATTTATTTTTTTGCTTTTGCTTCATTTTTTTAGCTTTAGCAACACTTACAATCTCTGTTTTAACTTATTGCATATATTTTTCTGCACTTTGCATCAACATTTTAAATACAATGACACAATTTCAACCAATTAATCAATTACAAAAGATGCAAGAAATAATCAGTGTCTTGTCTTCTGTTGATTGAGTTTATAGTCATCAGTTTATTTAAACAGTTAACAGTTACAGTCTCTACAGAATCTGTAGGTTCTCTTCTATGATTTTTTGATGATGATGTGAAAATGTGACATTCATGAAAAAAAATGATTGTGTAAAATTGGCTTCTTTGTGGCTTAAAGAACAAATTAAAGATTGATTTATGGAAAGTCCGAAAAGCAAGAAAAAATAATAACAGCCTCAAACAGGTGTGTAAAGCCATCCTACAAAACCTGTAACATCTGGATTTTGATGTGTGTAAGTCCAGGTGACGAACACCACGTATGAAATTAGCACAAACAGCTGTCCTGCTGATGCTGTGTTTTTGGCAGTAATTTCTGTACTTATCAAACAGTGAATGGAATAAAAAAAAAAGCAACTAATCAATATTCTTAATGATAGACATATTGCTGACTCAGATCTTCAAATCGAATTTAAGCAAAATGAACGAATCCATGTCTGAGTTATTTTATTCATTTGACCAGAATAACTTTGAAAATTTCCATTCCAAATTCCTGCAAAACGTCTATTAACACAAACTTTTAATCATAATCTGAAGAAGGAAAAGTAATAATGCATCCAAGGACAAATGATTAGAGATAAACACGATTAATTCACCTTTAACGTCGGTTTATTCAGTCTTCAGCTCGTTCGTTTCTGTTTCCTGGACAGGAAACACTGTGTTTTTCACCTGTTACTTATGAACAGTCAACACAACATGAACGAATCCCCCGCTGTGACGACGTATCAGTCCTGAGTCATGTGAAAGACCGACCCGTCAGTACCAGAGCCCCAAAGTGAGAAAGATCGCTGTTTAACATCACCACATCACCATTTTCACCATCAATTTAATTTAATTTCTCGTTGCATATTTTTTGTTTGTTGAAAAGTAGTTTATACGACTGGCACAAATCTGAAATCATTAAATTGTAGTTCACTAATTCAGGATTAAACGGTTTCCTGTTCTCATTGCCCACAGTGTGCTAAGGCTAGCCTTGCCCAGGTGTCTGGCTTAGCATCAATTAATATTAATAATTCAATTAAACTGTACTGCCGCTTACCTTTTCCCTTGAGAATACTGAATTTACCTTTTGTGTATTTACAGTTTTCTTTGTGTTGATTTTGTTGATATTGTGCTCTTTTGAGACTTGTTTTCCTGTGTTTTCTGTTTCAGAGTTAATCTGAATACAGTTCTGAATAATCGTTTGCCCAAATAAACCACCTGATGATTTTGAATCAAACTGTAGATCTTTATTTAAATGTTTAGATGAATGTGAATGCTGACTGCACCCCCAGGTCTCCTAACCTCACCTACACCAGTGGTTTTGGCAAAATACAAAGTTTGTGTGATTATCAGAAACAGTACATTTATATTTATTCATTGGG
This sequence comes from Silurus aristotelis, assembly GCF_946808225.1. NCBI lineage: Eukaryota > Metazoa > Chordata > Actinopteri > Siluriformes > Siluridae > Silurus > Silurus aristotelis. Next base: position 37,739,742 of record NC_139576.1, on the reverse strand, counting down.
CACTTGTTATTTGTTTGAAAACGGCCTTTTTATCTAAAAACACTTTCCATCCACACTTTTCTTTTCGAATGTTTCTCAAAAGTCGCTCATCCACACTGAAAGGTCTGGAAACGCTCACGTCTCCGTACAAGACGCTTCAATCTGCGTCTAAATCAATGACTAAAAATACGTCATCATTTAAAATGTCCGCAGTGCACCAGGAAATGATACGCCAGCGGATTGAAAAAGCAGCAGATAAGAAACAGGTTAATGTGCTGAAAACGGTGCAGTGAGAAGAGAAAATATTGATGATGTCACCAAATAAATTAAGACTAAAGTAACGAGTCTGTTTTGAAAATGTAAGAAGTAGAAAGTACAGATATTTGTGTAAAAATGTAATGAGGGAAAGTGAAAAGTAAAAAACTGATACCAGAAAAATCTACTGAGGTACAATAACAAAGTGTTTATACTTCATTAACGCTCTTCTGGTGTGGACATGACCTGAGTCTCCAGTAGAGCAGTAAATGGAACAGAATGAAGCTTAACGTTTCCAAGAACATCCTGAAAGTGTGCTTCAGGAAACACCTCACAGACAGAAAAAAGTGATGGCAACAGAATGTCTGTCTATTGTATCTACACAAAGCACTAAAAATTCATTATAGTTTAATTTCATCCTCTTTCACTTCAGACTTGGACAAAAAACTTAAAAATGTTTTCCAGTCATTTGGATCTTAACGCTCTTCAGTGGCTGTGGAACCATATGGACGGTGTTAGCTAACACATGCTACCGCTAATCAGTGTTTCCTGGTGTGCAGCTAAACATCAAAGAGCGTTGGGGAAATGTTCTCCACACACACTTTCAATCAAATAATGACCACTGTTCAGGGTCTTCAGGCACCGCGAGTCTCAGGCGTCTTTATAAGCAGCATATTTATGATAAAAAAGTGGAAACGGCTGCACAGAGGGTGGAGAAACACCTGGAAGAAAGCAGGCGCCTAACAGATACCCATGATTGGCTTGGGGAAAGAGAATGGCACACTATTTATTCTTCCT
>NC_139576.1:37721210-37733710 GCF_946808225.1 Silurus aristotelis | reverse complement strand
CTGCTCCGCCTCTGTCATCATCTTCTCGCTCAGCGTGTCCAGGTTCACCGGTTGTTCCACTACATCCTGGTTCCTCATGATGATGCAATTCCAGGTTCGTAGAAACGCGAACGGAATGTACCAAGTCAAAAAACCAAGAGCGTAAACAACGACTAAGAAGACGAGCGTCTTGGAGCTGAATTCCAGAAGTTCTGTGATTTTAGCCGTGATTAGCGTCAGCAGCGCCAGTGCTATTAGCATAGAAATGTTCCACAGCAGCTCCTGAAGGTCGTTTAGCACGAAGGAGCCGTTTCCAGGTTTGCAGTCTTCGAACAGTGTGAAGGGAAGACCGTAGAAGTAGTCGAACCCGTGGCTGTTGGGATGATGGCAGTGATCATTCCTGATCTTACAGCTCACACCCAAGTGCCACTTTCCTGGGAGAGTGAAGGAGATGTGATTAACTGCTAAACCCCTCGATAACAACCAAGAACCCAAGACCATGTGAAAGTGCTGACCAGCTGCAGGTTACAGGAACATCTATAGACCTACAGCCTGGAGGAACCAGTCTGATCTTTCTCATGATCAAGGGGTTTCCACTCTCAGGATTCACCCTTGCTGAATGTTTTTAGTTTTGTGTACGATTCTGTATCAGCTCTACAGTCTAGCGTGAGATTGAGACAAGATTATTCCATGGTGCCTTCAGCTTTACACCAGGATAAAGTGCTGGAAGTGAAAAACATTTGGTCTGGAAGATGAAGTAATCCACCACCAAGGCTGTAGGATCTCGCTATAGGTGTGGGTGATTTCAGCAGGTCTCACATTTTTCATCTGTTGATTTTCTTCTACATTTGCGAGCTACTTCCTGGCTAACATTCTTTAGCTAAGCATTTAGCATAGCTAGCATAGAATTCATTTAACAGGCTTCGTTACTAGTATAATCGAACTGCTGGAGTTCTTTCAGCGTTTTCTGGTACCACGGAACCTTCTGAAGCTCTGCATGAGGTTTATTTAAAAAATCCTCAGTATTTGTAAAACTTAGCAGGTTTAGCAGTTTCTACTGGGCTAGCAGGTGAGGTTCTACTTCCAGTGGATACAAGAACTTTTACACACCAAACACACAGAAGAACCAGCAGATTATTCAGAAGCATCTCTTACCCACAATCCCTGTAGTGTAGCCCTGCTTTTGTAGGACTTTGGCAAACGTGGTTTCGTTTGGAGGAAGTCCTCCTGAAGCGCCGAGGAACAGGATCACCTGCACTCTTCCAGTACTTCCAAAACCTAATTATGGAGAAAGTTCACACCACCTTCATCAATACATTTACATTCATAAGAACCATCCTGATTGTTTCATACACACTTCAGATCACGAAGTTTATCTGGATGAAGGTAATGCAGAAGTAAAGAACGTTTTATTGTTATTTATTGTTCGTTGTGCTGAAGAACAAACTGTGCTCAAGTTCTAATACCTCGATAAGGAGAACCAGATGTTCATGAGGCTGAGGCTGAAAAAATCATCCTTTAAAAAAACACTTCCTGAAGCTCAGAGATTCTCACTCCTTAAATAATTCACATAACTGCTAACTGAAGATTACTGGAGAATGAGAGGGAGATGTGGAGATGGTGAATTCTCTTCTCCAGAGCAGTAAGCAACCTAAAAAACATCTGTATATTTCACTTGTTTTCAGAAAACAAAAAACTTTATCTGTTAACTGCTTAAAAGCTGAAAGAACATCATCTGAAAGTGGTGGCACCTCCTGGGCACCTGCTGTTCCTGTGATGGACATATTTATGAGGTTGTGTCATATTTCTAACTTTCTCACTGGCTTTTTATCTCAAGGCTGATAAGCTCTTGGAGTGTGTGGTGATGCCTTTTGGTTTGTGAAGACCATCAGCAGACACTTGAAAAGGCTCTTGAATAGGCTCCTGTTCAGAAAGAAGATTTTGGTGCAGTTATGAAATGTGGTGATCTCCAAGGAATCTTGGAACAATCAAGACGAGAAAAAAACATCAAGACAACAAGAAGGTTTAAAAAACCTGCGCTGGAATGCTGGGAAGGTTCTAGAGATGGTGGGATGAGATCGAAAGTTTATACACGGTTTCTCCTCCTCACAGATCTCACAAATAGTTTCAGCATCCAACAGAAACATCTGCGAAGAGAGGTGCCTGGCGAATTCCCAGCTTTAGAAGGAAGAGGACACTGAGCAGGGAGGAAGATGTAGGAGGTGACTGGAGAAATTCACATTCTTGTTGTTGAAAGAAGATGCACGAGGTCATAGTTCAAAAGGTTTGGAAACTAGTTTTGCAATATGCCAACAGATGGCAGCAAGACTGCACGCACAGTCACAGGGAGCACTGACCTTCATAAGACTGTGTGCCAAAAGACGTCGTGTAGATCAGGAGCAGTGCAGCTGGTGCTATGATGTTTCTTGCTGGAATCTCACCCTACTCGCCAGATATGCAGACTTCACCCTCTTCCTGAAGATGATGATCCAGCTTTTAACACCGTTGAGGAGATCTGGCACCAGGAGTGACACGTGAGCATCACAGTTATGAGGTGACACCTGCTGTTCCTGCTCTACCACATCGCTGAAGTCTCTCACCAGAGGCTCACTAATAAAAGTCACTGTTTCCTGGTGGTATTGAAGGGAATACAGATGTACTGCATTATATTTATGATCTAAAACGACGTAAGGAAGGGTGAGAAGCTCCACGGTTAAACATTCTACAGCATTCCTATAGATTTCATTTCCAAACATCACTCACTGCTCACTAATTTGTGCTGTAAGGCGCCAAAACTTCTGCACTCGACTTCAGACAAACTGAAACCCCACGTATTGCACACACGTGAAGAGTGAACTCTATGCAGGTCCAGTACACACCTGACCGCAGAGGGTAGCGTCCGGTCATGAAGGCCGCTCGGCTCGGGGTACACAGAGGAGCGGCGGAGACGTGCTGAGTCAGCATCACGCCCTCCCTCGCCAACCTGTCCACGTTCGGGGTTCTGACCACAAACACGGCGTCAAACATCTGAACGAGTCCTTCATTCAATCCGAAAATTAACTGCAGAAAACGTCTGGTCACCTGATCGTATTGTTCCCATAGCAACCGACGTCCCCGATCCCCAGGTCGTCAACCATCATGAGTATGAAGTTGGGTTTGGAAGTGGCGTCTCTGGCGTTTGAAACACTCAGGACCAACAATACGAGCAAAAACCTGCAACACATCAACAAACATCAAATGAACAATAACGTGTTTACTATTAACCAGGAGAAATAAACCAATCAATAAATCAATATAAATATATTTAACTCACTAACTATTTAAAGAATGATCCTGGGAAAACAGAGAGTTAAGGGCCGTGCTCAAGGGCCCTAATGGTGGCAGCTTGGTGCTACTGGGACTTAAACCCACAACCTTCTGACCAGTAACCCACAGTTATAACCACTGACATACCACTTCCTGTAACTAGTCGTCTCTGAATGAGATCAAAATCACAGAAATACCATACAAATACTACAATAACACACACACACACACACACACACACACACACACACACACACACACACACACTCAGGTCCTACCTCAGGGTTTTGAGAGTCAGCATCATCATCATCAGAGGAGAAGTAGGAGGAGGAGCCTGGTTCTTCTACAGTACTGAAGAACACGGTGTGGTCCTGAACATCACAGCAGGATGGAGTGATCGATCAGTCTGAAAAAGATCAAGTTCCTGAGACGGTTCCTCTAACAACACTGCAATAATATATTACCCAGCATGCTCCAACACTAAAGTCCGGTGAACGTGAGTGGGATCAAAGAGCACTTATATATATCACAGAAACAAAGCAGGTATAAAGTACATGCTTAAAAGTATGTGCACCCTTGAATTCTAGTGGAAAGCCTTCTTAGAAGAGTGGAGCCTATTATCACAGGTTACATCTGGAATGAACAACAACATGGGATCGGACCTTGACCTCAGAATTGCCCCTGTGTGTGTGTGTGTGTGTGTGTGTGTGTGTGTGTGTGTGTGTGTGTGTGTGTGTGTGTCTGTGTGTGTGTGTGTGTGTGTGTTGTTTCTCAAGAGGAATTCCTGCCAGTGTTCCAGATCTATACTGACCCTGGACCAGGAGAAAACACTGAAGATAAATGAATGAATGAATGAATGAATGAATGAATGAATGAATGAATGAATGAATAAATTATCGCACTCTTTTTAGTGCAATGCAACTTTATTCATTTTCTTTTATTTTATTTTAATAGTCGATTTTCTCTAATGCACACGTTTCAGGTTCACGTTTCACTGCATGTTTTATTCTGCATATTTGTGATAAATAATCTTAAATGAATGAATGTGTAATATTTCTCAATGCAGTAAATACACCAGCATTTAAACAGTCAACATTACACTTTAATTTACAAATATCTTCTGTTTTCCTGCTTTTATAAACTGTGCATTCATTCACTTTCACCAGAATGCACAATTCTATAACACTAATGTAACTATTATACAACAGATAACAATATCAACACAATTCCTACAGTAATGAAGTGTTAGAGAGAATAAAAAGCAGTTCCTCACCCTCTCTGCTGGATCTGGGTCTGAAACAGGAACTTCACACACAGTTCAGGATCAGAAGAAGAAACACCTCTCTGTGTTTACTCTCTCGGGCCGAATCCCAAACCGCTTCTGTTTCTCCAGCGAGTGCACTACATACAACACAGATCTCAGTGATGGCGCCCCCTAGGGAGTGCACGAAGCTAGAGCACGAGTGGTATTTAGGACATAAACAAGTCGCGTATCTGTAACACAAATCACAGGAAAAGCAGGAATATTAATAATCAGATTTATGAGAATTAAAGTCCGTTTCAGATTCTTTTCTTTTCACATCCTTACATCTGAGTGTGATTTCTCTGCAGTATGTGATTCACGGTTCTATGATTTATTTCTGTGTGTGTGTAAAAACGTGTAATTACAGTAAAAACATCCCATATAAAGGATCTGTAAATGTATTATATGTGATTTGTGATTGGTGCCATGTTGGGACACAGAAGTGAAGACACACATAAAGCATAAAAACATGTGATGTGTCTGAGAGAATGATGTTTTGATGAGGTTAAGAGGTGACACCTGGATTACCAAACACTATGACAGTATGAGTGCAGTATCTCTGAACACCAATCTGATCAGATGGAAGGCTCTGGTTTCAAGGTCATTCTGCTGGACCTGGCTGATGTTGGTACCAGGTCCATCAGCACACTTTCAGAGGTCTTGTCAGAGTCCTCACTGGAGATGTTTTGTATAATAAGGGGATCTACACATTATCAGGCTGTTCTTTGGTGTTTAACATAAAAAGGTGTCACATGTCATATTTATTAATGAAAGTCTTGTAGAACCCGGAAGGAGGAAGGATCACACACACACACACACACACACACACACACACACACAATACTGCCCAGGATGGAAGTCATGTACAATCAAATTCCAAATAAACAAAATGTATAAATAAACAATAAATAAATAAATAAATAAATATATTAGGGCTGTCAACTGATTAAAATATTGAATCATCGCGATTTATCACATGATTGTCAGGAGTTAACTCACAATTAATCACATTTTATCTGTTTTAAATGTAAATTAATACGTTTAATTAATAAAATTAATACATTAATCGTTTTTTTTTTTTTAATCAGCATTATCTGTGTGTCACGTGGCACACAACGCGATCCGAATCTGATTGGTCAGCGGTATCTGTGTGTCACGTGGCACACAACGCGATCCGAATCTGATTGGTCAGCGGTATCTGTGTGTCACGTGGCACACAGCGCTCCGTTTCTGATTAGTCAGCGGTAAATGTGTGTCACGTGGCTCACAGCGCGCTCTGATTGGTCAGTGTTGTCCTGGGGGGTGGCTGTAGCAGTCATGGCGGTTTTCTCCTACATCATGTCTGTTTTGAGAGTTTACGCGGTCGGCATGAAGCTTCTACTTTATCAGCTCATTCACAGACCTTTTATTTCTCCAGGTTAGAGTTTAAACTCGTTCATATAAAAAATACAATAATCTTACAGCAGAATTACACTGATTACTTTCACGTGCAGGGACACCAGACTTCATCCCAAACTGCATCTAACTAAACATCTCATAACATTTCAGAATAAACATGTAGTGCACTTTAAATGGGATTTAGGAGGAAATACCTCCATACTGATCATACCTGTTCTTATTATTATTTATTACAGTTTTGCCCGATCAGCATGGAAAGGTTGCCATAGTTACAGGAGGATCACGTGGCATCGGATACGAGATAGTGAAGCGACTCATAAATCTGGGAATGCACGTGATTATAGGTAACACACACCTGCACAGGCGTCCATATACTTTTGGTGATGAGGTGTCACCTGATTCGGCTGCTGTTGTACTGTAATTACAACCTATCAGGTTTCCTCTGTGTCCTTCCAGTGTCCAAATCCACGTTTACTGAATCTGTCCTGTACAACACGTCCAGTAGAATAGAATCTGTCCTGCAGACTGACCCGTGAGCACAACCTGTACAGACAGAGGCGGAGTCTATTCCCTAATTGTCCATCCCACAGACAGAGGCGGAGTCTATTCCCTCATTGTCCATCCCACAGACAGAGGCGGAGTCTATTCCCTAATTGTTTATCCCACAGACAGGGGCGGAGTCTATTCCCTCATTGTCCATCCCACAGACAGGGGCGGAGTCTATTCCCTCATTGTCCATCCCACAGACAGGGGCAGAGTCTATTCCCTCATTGTCCATCCCACAGACAGGGGCGGAGTCTATTCCCTCATTGTCCATCCCACAGACAGAGGCGGAGTCTAATCCCTCATTGTCCATCCCACAGACAGGGGCGGAGTCTACTCCCTCATTGTCCATCCCACAGACAGAGGCGGAGTCTATTCCCTCATTGTCCATCCCACAGACAGGGGCGGAGTCTATTCCCTCATTGTCCATCCCACAGACAGGGGCAGAGTCTATTCCCTCATTGTCCATCCCACAGACAGGGGCGGAGTCTATTCCCTCATTGTCCATCCCACAGACAGGGGCGGAGTCTATTCCCTCATTGTCCATCCCACAGACAGAGGCGGAGTCTAATCCCTCATTGTCCATCCCACAGACAGGGGCGGAGTCTACTCCCTCATTGTCCATCCCACAGACAGAGGCGGAGTCTATTCCCTAATTGTCCATCCCACAGACAGGGGCGGAGTCTATTCCCTCATTGTCCATCCCACAGACAGGGGCGGAGTCTATTCCCTCATTGTCCATCCCACAGACAGGGGCGGAGTCTATTCCCTCATTGTCCATCCCACAGACAGGGGCAGAGTCTATTCCCTCATTGTCCATCCCACAGACAGGGGCAGAGTCTATTCCCTCATTGTCCATCCCACAGACAGGGGCGGAGTCTATTCCCTCATTGTCCATCCCACAGACAGGGGCGGAGTCTACTCTCTCATTGTCCATCCCACAGACAGGGGCAGAGTCTATTCCCTCAGGAGCAAAGCAGTGAAGCTCCTACTCAAACATCTACACACTGTTCCTCTGATTGTGCTCAGATATCTGCACAAATGATCACACAAGATTCTGAGATTCTTAAACCCACCAATAAAGCATAAATAAACAGGAGTTACATCATGTTTCAGATTTTCTTTACTTTCTGTTTTTCCTGCAGCATCTCATGATGAACATCAAGGCCTCATAGTAATGGAAAGACTTCGTAAAGAATGTGCTGAAGCTCACGGTGGGTTTCTCCAGCTGCAGGGTTTTAGATCATATTTACACAGATATGTTTATTAGTTTGAAGTAATATTTCATTTAAAACATTAGTGAAGGTTTATTCTGAATTGTTTTGTTTCTGGTTTATGAACGAGATAAACTTCACTCCGTACATGTCCCACTCATCTTCTCCTCAATCTCTGAAGTCCAGACGCTGGTCCACATGCTAATTTAGATGGGAGTCCACATGCTGGTCCAGACGCTGGTCCACATGCTAATTTAGATGGGAGTCCACATGCTGGTCCAGACGCTGGTCCACATGCTGGTCCACATGCTGGTCCAGACGCTGGTCCACATGCTGGTCCACATGCTGGTCTAGATGCTAGTCCAGACGCTGGTCCACATGCTGGTCCAGATGCTAGTCCAGACGCTGGTCCACATGCTAATTTAGATGGGACTCCACATGCTGGTCCAGACGCTTGTTTAGACATTAGTACACAATGTTCTGATATGGAGCTTTGAAGTCCTCAGAAGTTTGATAGAAACTCAGGAACTCGTGTGTTGTTTTTGTACTTTGATGCTGTTGTAAATGAATATAAGTTCAGGTGAAGACTTTCAGTCTGTAACTTTCTTCATGAGTTAAATCTTCACCTTTCTTCTCTTATGCTTTTGTGTGTTTTGTATTCGTTCAGTGGACTTTGAGTTTGTGGATCTGGCATCTCAGAGCTCCGTGCGAGATTTCGTGCGCCGGTTTAAGGAACGAAAACTTCCCTTACACCTCCTCATCAACAACGGTGAGATCCATTCCCTCCTGCTCCTGAATCCACGTGGAGTTTGTGTTTGATCTGCAGCAGTGAGATGAGCTCAGGTGTTCATACTGAGATCTCAGATTACAGGAAGTGCAGAAGGTGTGTTATGATATAATAACCTGGAGCTTCAGGTGAAGAGAGTCTCGGGAATGTTGCTAACACCTGAGTGTGTTTCTCCTGCAGGGGGCGTCATGCTCGTTCCAGAGCAGAAATCAGTTGATGGTTTAGAGCTTCACTTCTCCATTAACTACCTGAGTCACTTTCTCTTGACTCGCCTGCTTTTGGACTTAATGGTGCATTCTGGGACGGAGGAATGTTCTAGAGTGATCAGCATTTGCTCTTCGGCGCACTACGTGTCTGACCGAAACCTGCAGGACTTCCACAGGACGTACGTGTGCGCGCGAGGCAGAAGAAACATACAAACCCTTAGTGCTATAAAAACGTGAGTTTTATTAATAATGTTTGTGTCTGTATGTTCTGAAGGCAGGATTATTGCCCTCACGCCTCGTACGCTCGGAGTAAACTGGCGCAGCTTCTCTTTACCTATCGCCTCCATCAGGAGCTCCGGAGTGGTGGATACGCCGTGACCGTGAACGCTGTGGACCCGGGCATGGTGGACACACAGCTGTACCGCTACATGAGCTTTCCAGAGAAACTGGTGCAGAAACCTGTGGCCTGGCTGCTGTTCAGGGTACGACACCACCCTCTGAGTCAGTCATGTGATCAAATCCTACCGAATACATACTGAGATTCTGAGATGTTCACGTTCGGTTTGTGTGCAGACGCCGGCGCAGGCAGCAGACACGGTCCTGTACGCAGCTGCATCTCAGGACTTTGAAGGCGTCAGCAGCTGCTACGTTCATGAAGGAAAACCTGTGAAATCGTCTCCAGCTTCCTACGATGCCGAGCTCCAGGATGAACTGTGGAGAAACACCTGCAGGATGCTGCGACTACCAGTTAGCATAAATAAATAAATAAATAAATAAAGTCTTTGTTTTAAAAGATGATGCAGAAATGGAAGCATCAGGAAACATCTGCCCTCATTTAGAGTCCATGTGGTCCACCAGCGAAAATATACACAATCACTGTATTGTTTATTTATAATAAAGTAAAAGGTGAACTGAAATTGAACTAAAACATTTATAATGTTCATGTGGGTTTCCTTTGGAAAGAGAGTCTAAAGAGAGTCGAAGAGTCTAACGTGGGGCTCGTGCGCTCTACAAGGACGTGATCTTTTGCAGATGTTTCAGTGTGGATGAGCAACTTTTGGAAAACTATTGAACATGAAAATGTGTACCCACAGCGTTTTCAGACAAAAATCATGTAGACGAAGCCTCAGTGTGGGGTTTCTCTATACGTTCTCCATGGTAGAGCACGAGGAGCTGCAGGGGCATCGCCCAGGAGACACTTAGTGTATAAAGGCAGAATTCTTACTTTTAAAAATAGAAAACTATTCTTGTCATTCTACAGAGTATTTCATTGGATGAACACAAAATTAGTACAGAATAAGTCCAAATTTATTTCGTTGTTTTTTTTCTTCTCTTGGATCTCTGGAAGAAGTATAAATTAAAGATCTCCAACAAATATTTTATTTTTAGATGTTTTGATGTTTGTGACACTGAAAGACAGAACATTAACCTCTACAACCTCATTTTTGAGTCCAGGAACATGGTGACGTCTCTGGCTGTAGTTTCTGAAACAGTGTTTTGGGAGAACTGGAGGATCTTCAAGTGCACCAGGACTGAGCTACACTAAGGAGAAGAAGAAAACGAAGCGCTCCGTGGACAAGAATCAAACCTCTACAGTCTTTAATAATAATAATAATAATAATAATAATAATAAGTAGGGGTGTGTGTGTGTGTGAGATCTGAGCTTCTCTCTGCTCTGAACCCTGGGGTGAGTTATTAAAAATAATAAAATATAATAATAATAAATTTATATATTTGATATTTATGATGAAGTTCAGTTCTGTAGGATTTGTGAATGAAGGTGGATTCGAGTCGCTTCAGTTTAATTTAGATTTATATTTTTAATCATCTGTGATTTTTGTTTACATTTAAAAAGCACTTGAGTTGTTGGAATAATTTCTGTATAAATAATTTTGATCTCCTGGTTCTTTGTTTTTATTATTTTTGATGGGACTTTTGTGTAAATTGTATGCAGGAAGTTGGAGACTTTTATTCTGAATGTGTATTTGGCGCTTTTTTGGAAAAGCGGTTCCCCGTCTGTTCAATTCACTGTGCTGAAAAACTAAAAAACAATAAAAAAAAATAATAATAAAATAAAATAAAATGAAAGTAAGAGAATAAGAAAAAGGTTCTTGAAAAATGTCCCTTTTCCTCCAGTGAGTCGGTTCATTTCATTAAGCGCAACATTAAGAGTCGACACCTTTAGTTCATTAAACAGCTGATTATTTTTCTTTAAATAAATGTAATGTTTCTTGATGCAACAAAGAAACAGTTTTAAAACAAATTTATTGTTATTTTATTTTTCCGGAACAGGAACATCCACCAGCGTCCCTTCTTCTTTATCTACACACTCTATTGTTAAGTAGAACACTACTGACACCTAGTGGTTAGTGTTAGTACTGCACATACAATGTCACTACAATGTTCTGTATTTTGGATTTGTGATCATTGACTTTCCTGCACAGAGCCCTGACCTCAACCCAGTGCAACAACTGTGGGATAAACTGGAACGGAGATTGCAAGCACTGGATTGACTGCTGGTCTGTCGTCATGGAGACAGGTTATACCATGTAGATGAACATTCTCCCCAAACCCCCTGAGATTCCTCCAAACTCAGGAGTTAGGAATCAATTTAAACATATTTGGAACTCGTTGTTTTATATGTTCTGAAGTCTAACAAATCTTTTTTTCATTATTCCATTGATCTTGGTGGAATGGAGGCAGCCATGTTTCTCCAGTATCTCCACCCTCACTCTGTTTCCTGTGTAGGCTTTTGTGCAATATGAGTTCATCACCACTTCCTGTGGTTTTTCCCATAAAAATAAAAAGCAGTTGATATTTAATCCAGTGCCTCATCCCCTGAGAGTTTCTACTGTCCCACAAGCTGAATATGATTGTTGAGGAGAAGGTTCCTGATTATTAAGGGGTTTGTGTAAAAGTGATTAGAAGATTGTTTCCAGCCTCCGACACCAGTCAGTGCTCAGCGCTCTGCTCTGCCCTGGTCCTTGCTTTTAAAGCTACTATTCTCTCCTCAACTGGTGGTTTAGGAAGGAATGGAGGAAGCTCTTGAAGGGTGGAAATGATCTGTGCAGCTCGTACCTTCTCCAGAAGTCTATCATGGCCGAACACCTAACACATTGTGTGTAGATTGTAATGGTGATGATTTCAGGTCTTCTGTGGAGATGCAATTCCATATGTTTCTCATACAGTGCATACTCTGCTAAGTATCTGAGATTTGTTTATGAAAAGGTTCTCCATCATAAAGAATTATTTGTATAAACATTTGACTTTTGGTTCAGTTCCTGGTTTACAGAACACAGTTTTTGAAGAGACTTCAGATTTCAGTTCTGCATCTTCCAAGTCTTAATGAACTCCAGTACACCAAGAGTGAGATTCAGGCTTTTTGAGATGTTTCTGATTTCCCAGTGAGACCCCACTGTGGTGCACCCCAATATCCTGACCTTCTGCAGTCCTAGCTGTAAAGCTACTAGTTAAGAACTTCTAGGTGGTGTTTGCTTTTGTGTTTAGGTGATAATTTTATATATTAAATCTCACATGCATGAATGCAGGTGGGTGAACCCTCAAACCAGGGTCCAGCAAGCAGCAGGTGGAACCCCTGAGGAACTGCATGGTTTGACCTATAGAATAGGGTGATGTGTGGTCAAAAGTCAGATGGTAAAGCTGAGTGAAGTCCAGTAAAGTCCAGTGCTGTAAGGTGCACAGCAGTGACCTTCACTTCCTCACATGGTCACTAATAAAAACGTGAAAAGTGTTTTTCTTTTTTT